>NC_086453.1:236159829-236464697 GCF_028390025.1 Pseudophryne corroboree
CAGAGGTTTAGGGTAGGGTGTGGGAGGAGGTTAGTGTTAGGCTGAATGGGGAGATAGAGTTACGCTGCTGGGAGAGGTTAGTGTTAGGCTGTGGTGGGTGGTAAGTGTTAGGCTGAAGGTTGGGGGCTAGGGTTAGGCTAATGGGAGAGGTCAGTGTTAGGCTGTTGGGGAAGGCTAGTGTTAGGCTAAATGGGGGGATAAAGTTATGCTGCTGGGATAGGTTAGTGTTAGGCTGTGGGGGGAGGTTAGTGTTAGGCTGAAGGGGGCTAAGGTTAGGCAGGTGGAGAGGTTAGTGTTAGGATGTGGGGGAGGTTAGTGTTAGGCTGAAGGTTGGGGGCTAGGTTTAGGCTAATGGGAGAGGTCAGTGTTAGGCTGTTGTCAAGTAAGGTTAGTGTTAGGCTGAGGAGGGTGTTAGGGTTAGACTGATGGGAGAGGTTAGGGTAGGTAGTGGGGGGAGGTTAGTGTTAGGCTGAGTGGGTTAGGGATAGACTGTGAGGGATAGGATATTGTTATGCTGAGAGGGGTAAGTGTTAGGCTGCTTGGAGAGGTTAGGGTAGGCTGTGTGGGGAGGTTAATGCTAGGCTGGGGGGGTAAGGTTTAGGCTGCTGGGAGAGGTTAGGGTAATCTGTGGGTAGAGGTTAGTGTTAGGCTGAGAAGGGGTTAGGGTTAGGCTGCTGGGAAAGGTTAAGTTAATCTGTGGGGAGAAATTACTGTTAGGCTGGGGGGATTAGGGTTAGGCTTTTGGGAAGGGTAGTGTCAGGCTGTGTGGGGAGTTAACTGTTAAACTGAATAGGTGGTTAGGGTTAGGCTGATGGGAGAGGTTAGGGTCTGTGTGGGAAGGTATTAGGCTGCTCAGAGAGGTTAGTGTTCGGCTGAGGAGGGTGTAAGAGGTTAGGGTAGGCAGTGGGTTGGAGGTTACTGTTATGCAGTGGGGGTTAGGGTTAGGCTGAGGGGGTTAGTGATATACTCTTAGGGATAGGTTATTGTTATCCTGGGTGGTTAGGGTTAGGCTGCTGGGAGAGGTTAGGGTAATCTGTGGGGAGATGTTAGTGTTAGGCTGGGGGGGTTATGGTTAGACTGCTGGGAGAGGTTAGGGTAGGCAGTGGGGGAGGTTAGTGTTAGGCTGAGGGGGGTTAGGGTTAGGCTGAGGGGGTTAGAGATAGACTGTGAAGGATAGGTTATTGTTATGCTGGGGGGTTAGGGTTAGGCTTCTGGGAGAGGTTAGGGTAATCTGTGGGGAGAGGTTAGTGTTAGGCTGGGTGGATTGGGGTTAGGCTGTTTGGAGAGTTTAAGGTAGCCTGTGGGGGAAGGTTAGTGTTAGGCTGAGGGGTGGTTAGTGTTAGGCTATTAGGAGAGGTTATGGTTAGGCTGTGAGGGTATGTTAGGGTTAGGCTGAGGGTGGTAGGGGTAGGGTATAGGGTTATGGATAGCTGAGAAACGAACACTGGAAGATCAGATGTGTGACCCAGAAGTGACATGACTGATGGGTAAGTCACTGCTGGGCCACCAGGACAAAATGTGGCCATTGTTACTTGTCATTTCATTACTGTCTACAATACATAATGACCATGTTAACACTCTCTTGTAATGGAGGCAGAGGAATATATCACTAGTGATGGGGATTGCCCTAGGAGGAGAGAATGTTTGTGACAGAGTAACCAGGAGGGTGACTGATAAAGAAATTAATCAATAGTGGTTAAAGCCACCAGGCATATGAAAATGCAAGCCTATCCTGCACACAGTTCTAGCATCCGCATTCATCATTAGTATTGGCCAACTTCAATACAAGTTCAGATTTTGCCAAACCGGACCCATCCGAATTTTACACATCTGAGTAGTTCTGAGTCCAGGCTTGGATTTTCCCACCAGGCATGATTCCAAAATGAGAAATCTTCACTTATGTTGGCTATTAAATAGGACATGCACAGTTTAACAAACCAAGCACTTCAGCAAGAGGGACTGACACTTTTATGGCTGAAGTGCTTGATTTGTTTGGGCCCCAAAAATATTTTTTTGGTAGGGCTACCTCTAATTACTAATGAGGAGGTTGATGCTGAGGGTGTTACTTACATTGTAATCTTGTCAAATAACTTTTATGAACTTGACACAAATAACGTAACATGGAGGTGCCTAGATGGCTATTGTCCCTACCTGTACTAACTTTGGCCTCACAAATGGAGCAGGTGCTTTCATAAATGTTGCCAGGATTTGGGTAAAAATAATTCCACACCCAAGAGGTGTTTTTTTTTATCTTATGCCCAGGTGTCACAATGACTTTCTTCTTATCACAGACAAGAACTGCAGTCACTCATGTCTGACTTGCACAAACAACATCATCAATATCCTCATCTTCACTGTCAGATAGTAGTAGTACACACATATCCCCCATATCCAGTATCACTTCCACACAAGCATCCTCAATTTCTATTATGTCCTCATTACCATCTGTACTTATACTACTCCCCAAGTATGCAGATGGTGTAGAAATGGTGGATGGTGGAAAAAAGAGTCTTCTATAGGATGACAGTATAAGAATTGTTAGACTCACACATTGCTAATGTGGCTACCCTAGACTCTCCTCAGGGATGTGTGACGGTTCTGAAAACAAAGTTTGTTCTACTGCTTTAGTGGTTTTAATTTTTTGACACCTCTTCTAGACTCTATGTGAAAAGGTCTGGCATCATCACGAGAGGCAGAAGAACATTCCTCACTGACAGTTTCAGAACCACTACTCATAAATAAAGTCAAAGGCCTGAGCCTTTCCTTGCCACTGTGTGTGGTGACTGGCATGTGGCCAATTTAATGTTTTTATGCACTAAACTTTCCCTTTAAAAGAGGTATTTTTGTCTTTACCCCTAATAACTATATATTTTTTTTATTTCAGATGCCCTGACTTAAACGGTCTATGTGTTTAAGTATTGGCTTTAACAGCCATTGAAGGGCTAGTATCATCATAATAACTGGTTGCAGCAGCTGCAGTGATAGTATTTGGTTGCTGCTCCTGCTCTTCTCTAACCAGATCATTATCCATTTTTTTTACTGGCAGCTTGGCTCACACTGTGTAGAGTCACAAGACTTATGTAAAATAAAAAAAGCTCACTGGGGTACAGAGTGTACTGGGGTATGTAGAGTGCACCAAATAGTACAAACAACTTATACAACAATATTTTTTTTTATTCTTAATCTTTTTTAACTCTCAGCTCCACTCATACAGTGTGGAGTCAAAGGGGTTAAATGAAGGAAACAAAGCACACTGGGGTACAGAGCATACTAGGGTAGGTAGAGTGCAGAACAGTACAAACAAATTATACAACAGTATATTTTTTACTCTTTTTCTCTTTAACTTTTAAACATTTTTATATGTACATGAAGTGAACAAAGCACACTGCGGTACAACATACTGGGGTGCAGTGTGCAGAACAGTACAAACATATTATGCAACAAAATATTTTTTATTTATTGCTCTTTTTTAACTTTTTATATGTACATGAATTAAGCAAAGCACACTGGGGTACAGTTTACTGGGGTGTAGTGCACAGAACAGTACAAAGAAATTATAATTATTTTTTTACTTTTTTATTTTTAGAAACTGACAATACACATCAATGCTTATATGTGAATCCAGTGGGTGGGGTATGGCATGCAAAGTCAGTGAAGCACCACTTTGTGACAGAATTACACTGGGGACTGGACACATCTTTTGGATGGACACAGAACAGCACTTGTAGATGGACATAGCACAGTAACATAATGGACACAGCACAGTTACTTCTGAATGGACACAGCACACCTACTTTGAGGGATACAGCACAGTCAATTGTAAAGAGTCTGGACACACAGCCACTTGGATGGACACAGCACTAAGACTGTGTCAGTTAAGCACTGTTTGCTGTGTCATACTCTGTATGGCTGTGGGATGCTGCATTAAGACTGTGTCAGTGAAGGGCAGTGGGAACCAGGGGTGCGAGCACTACTGTGGCACTACTGCTGTAGCTGTGTCAGTCTGAAGAGCTGTGGGCAGTAGCGCTAAGACTGTGTCAGTGAAGGGCTGTGTGGGTACAAGCAGTACTATGGCACTACTGCTGTGGCTGTGTCAGACTGTGAAGGGAAGTATGTTGTTCCATGCATAAATAAAACTTTTCAGTACCATTACCATAAACGCAGTGTGTCACAGCAGTGTGTAAAAAAATAAAAATAATAAAAATGTGCATGTATTGTTCATGTTCAGACATTATGTTGTAAAATAATAACATTTATTAGGTGCCAGTGCCACCATTACTATATGCAGTGGTGTGTAAAAATAAAATATATGGCTATGGATTAGTCGATAGAAGAACAGGAGCAGCAACCCAGTACTAGTGCTGTGGTTGCCACCAGTCATGATAGTACTACAACATCTATTAAGGGTGGTCTAGGAAACACAAAGTTTAAGACAGGTCATGCAAAATCTAAATATTTCAGAATGTTAAAGAGAACATCACCTCTAATAATAAAGGGAACAATTACTACCAAAAAAGTAAAATTGACAACATACCATACACTACATGGAGCATCGAGGAAAGGCTCAAGCTACAGCCTTTGCTTGCAAGAAGTGGTCCTGCTAGTGCTACTGCTGTAACATTCACTAGAAGAATGCATATTGCCAAAGTTGGGGAAAAACAGGCATCGTATTCTGTAACTGCATATGATGATGCAAAACATTCTTGCTCTGAGTCTAGTAAAGGTGTTACCTTAAAAACAGACAATTTAGTGCCCCTCCCCCCCCCCCAAAAAAAAAAAAAGAACACTAAGGCTGAAGGATAAACTTAGTGTTCACAAATCCCTGAGGGGAGTCTAGAGGTGTCCATGCTAGCTTTGTGTAAGTCTGACATTTCTTACACTATTCATGTAGAAGTCTCCTTCCATCATTTGAGGCTGCTAGGTGCCGGATTATCGGGGCTAATAGGATAGCCCCTGGCAAGACAATAAGGTGTGGTAATTAGAGGCTAATTGGGTATCCCGTTAATTTTGGATTCTGCAATGCAATCGCAATTTAATTGTGATGGTATCACAGGGTGGCTTCATACATGCTGGGCAGCCTTGCCCTGTGCTGGATGACTCCAGCATTCAATTTGATCCTCAGCTAAGTTAGCAAAAACTGCTGAATAACCCCCAAAGTGGGTTATTCAGAGTTCTTAGCAGTTTTTGCTAAATTAGTCATCACAGGCAAACAAACATGAATCTGTAGGCAGGGCAACCTGCAAGATAGAACCTTTATGTAGAAAAGGGGATATGGTCCTTAGATCGACCTCCCTTAGATTGACAGTCATTAGGTTGACCACTATAGGTCGACATGGGCATTATGTCAACATGGCATAGGTCGACATATGAAAAGGTTGACATTTTTGTATCACAATTTTTTTTCATTTTTCAAATTTACAATCCACGTGGAATATGACTGGGAATAGTAACCCGTTGCCGAGCGCAGCGGTAGCATAGCGAGGCACCTTTCCCAAAGCATGGCAAGCAAAGGGAGCCTTGTGAGGGGACACGGTGCACTAATTAGGGTTCCTGGTCACTTAACAAATAAGATAACACCAGAAAAAAAACCTCATGTTCACCTTTTCCATGTCGACCATTTCATGTCAAACTGATGACCATGTTGACCTTTTACAGGTGTTGACCTAGTGCCTGTCGACTTTAGTGGTCAACTTAATGAGTGTCAACCTACATAGGGTCGACCCAACAATCCCATTCCGTACAAAAGTCAGAGTTAACTGGCAAATCAATACAAATGCTCTAGTTGCAACAAACTAATCAGTCATAAATTGTATTTATCTAGATCAGTGGTTCTCAAACTCGGTCCTCGGAGTCGGGACCCCACATGGTTCACGTTTTCCATGTCACCCAGCAGGTGCACTGTGTATCACCAACTGCTACATTTTAAATATCTACAGGTAACCTGCAAAATATGAACCGTGTGGGGTCCTGAGGACTGAGTTTGAGAACCTGTGCTCTAGATCACAGGTTCTCAAACTTGGTACTCAGGACCCAACACAGTGCATGTTTTGCAGGTCTCCTCACAGAATCACAAGTGAAATAATTAGCTCCACCTGCGGACCTTTTAAAATGTGTCAGTGAGTAATTAATATACCTGTGTACCTGCTGGGTTACCTGCAAAACATGCACTGTGTGGGGGTAATGAGGACCAAGTTTGAGAACCTTTGCTCTAGATATTCTTTAGAAAATGCTATGTACAGGAATTCTGAAAAAAAATATCAAGTTTGATTTTTACATTTACAATTAATATACAAAGTAATTCATTTTAATACTAGTTCAATTAAGAACTTTTAAAACAATTCAAAAATGTTCCCATGTTGCATATATACAATACAGTATAACTATCTACTGAGGCTTAGTATAAACAACTCTTTGTAACTGAACCAACTGGAGTGATGAGGGGTTTCATTCTTAAATTGCTACATTGGACTCATTTTTAAAATTGGTCTCTTCATGCTGTCTATGTTGTAGTCAGAGCAGCTTATTACACATCTATTGCCAATGATCTCTGCCAAAACTACTGAATTAGTAATAATAGTAATGATGAAAATCCTTGTTTAAAATCAAATTAAGAGCAGCTCTTTACAAACGGTGCCGTAATGATTGTCAGATGGTAACTTCTGTTCCAAATTTTCCTTCCATCTGGGCAGACAGTCTTCCAGGAACACTACATTGATCTAGTCTAGTTAATAGTGTATTTCCATTTAAAGCTAAAAATAGTGATCATGGGAATTGTACATACCAATAAGATCAGCAATTCAAATAAAAATAAGAATAAAAGCAAACATAAATTTTAGCAGTATATAATGTCACAGTGTAGAGCACGATGTAAGACTAGGGGGAATTTGCCATTATTTTTTGTGTGTGAAAAACCTGCGATTTTACTAATCGTGAGTTTATTATTACTTTGCATGGGAGTCACATGCCAAATGAGACTTTGCACTACAAATCACGACAAATCACCATCAGTACAAACATTGTCAAAATAACATTAGTATCAGTGGAAATCGCACATTTACTAAGATTAGCACAAATTCGCACACTAAAATCACATCTAACTTGCACCTCAATGCAGAAAATCATTGCAGTGATTTTTTTGAGCATGTTGACATGTGAAACCAATATTTTGGCCTAAGATCCATCAAAAGCCGCACCAAAGTCGCACAAAAATCGCACATCAATGCACCACTCCAAAAAAAACATGTGAAAATCATTTTAATTAAGACTTAACCAAACAGAATCCTAATAAAAGCCACCAAGTTACCTGCAGCACTCACTTCCTGCTCGCAACCATGGCACGGGTAGGTTTTGGAGTAGCCGGGATGCAGGCAGTGATTTCATGTGGCCTGCATGAGCTGACTGACAGGGCCCAGGAGCAGGAAACAGAACTGGGGAACCAGCAGGTCGGAATGTGTTTGGGGAATTTGTCTCTTTACGGCGACTTGTGGTGCAAATTGAGGTGCAACTTATGGTGCAAATTGAGGCGTGAGTTGGTTTGTGTTGGCCTGCGACTTCTAAGGCATTCTAGCATGACTTATAGAACTTTCATGTGTGGCTTCTAAAGTGACTACCTATGCAAAAGCTGCAAAATCACACAAAAAGGCACACGCCAAAATTTGAACAGATACACCATCAAAAGACATCACACAAGCCAAAATGCTTATTAGTAAATTTGCGATTTTATTATGGTTATTAGCGGCGATAAGTGGTGATTATAAGGGATGTGTAAACTCTGCCAAAATTGATTTTTAGTAAATTGTCCCTTAGAGATGTGTTTTGTTAGATAGTTCTTCTTTTAGTTTAGGGCTTTTTAGCTTTTTGAGAAAGTTACAGGGTCTTTTTTTTTTTTTTTTTAAAGGTAAACTTATTTCATACGTGCATGCAGGGGGGTTTCTGAGTATCTAGAACCCCCTGCCCGCTGATCTTTTGGTGCAGCGCATAATGTACTCTTTTTTTGGGGTGTGGGAGCAGGAGCAGAGCGCTTTCTGCTTAGAGATGAGCGGGTCCGGTTCTCAGAGAACAGAACCCTACCGGACTTTGCCTTCTGAGTTCAGTTCCGAGCCAGGCTCGGGTTTTCCCGCCTGACTCGGAAACCTGAACGCGGCAAAACATCATCATCCCGCTGTCGGATTCTTGCGGGATTTGGATTCCATATAAGGAGCTGCGCATCGCGGCCATTTTCACTCCAGTCTCAGAGAGAGTATTGAGAGAACGTGTCCTCAGTGTTCAGTGTCTGTGTGGGGGCGGGAAAGTGGGGTGGTGAGTCTTGTGCTGTGCTGTGCTGTCCAGTGTAGTCAGTGTATTGTGCTGCATCAGTCCAGCCAGTCACAGTGTTGGTGTCCTCTGCTGCCATATATCCAGTGTAGCTGTATAAAGTGGTGCTGTGTTGTGCTGTCCAGTCCAGTGTAGTCAGTGTATTGTGCTGCATCAGTCCAGCCAGTCACAGTGTTGGTGTCCTCTGCTGCCATATATCCAGTGTAGCTGTATAAAGTGGTGCTGTGTTGCGCTGTCCAGTCCAGTGTAGTCAGTGTATTGTGCTGCATCAGTCCAGCCAGCCACAGTGTTGGTGTCCTCTGCTGCCATATATCCAGTGTAGCTGTATAAAGTGGTGTTGTGCTGCATCAGACCAATGGTAGTGTCCTGTCCATCAGTCATTCCAGTGACGATATACGCTGCTGCAATATGTCCACTGCTGCCATATAATAATAATAATAATAATAATAATAACAACCACAAGTCCTTTACAGTGTTGTTGTGTTGTGCTGTATCAGACCAGTGGTAGTGTCCTGTCCATCAGTCATTCCAATGATGATATACGCTGCTGCTATATGTCCACTGCTGCCATATAATAATAATAACAACCACAAGTCCCTTACAGTGTTGTTGTGTTGTGCTGCATCAGACCAGTGGTAGTGTCCTGTCCATAAATCATTCCAGTGACGATTTACGCTGCTGCTATATGTCCACTGCTGCCGTATAATAATAATAACAACAACAACCACAAGTCCCTTACAGTGTTGTTGTGTTGTGCTGCATCAGACCAGTGGTAGTGTCCTGGCCATCAGTCATTCCAGTGACCATGCAGTCACAGTGCTATACACTGCTGCGATATGTCCATTGCTACAGTATTATTATTATAATAATAATAATAATAATAATAACAACAACAACAACAACAACAACAAGTCCCTCACAGTGTTGCTGTGTTGTGCTGCATCAGACCAGTGGTAGTGTCCTGACCATCAACCATCAGTCATTTCTGTGCCGCATATTGTGTAATATTACTCCAGAAACATAATGGAGAACAAAAATTTGAGGATAAAATAGGGAAAGATCAAGAACCACTTCCTCCTAGTGCTGAAGCTGCTGCCACTAGCCATGACATAGACGATAAAATGCCATCGTCGTCTGCCAAGGCCTATGCCCAATGTGATAGTAGAGGGCATGTAAAATCCAAAAAGCCAAAGTTCAGTAAAAAGACCCCAAAAAAGAAATTTAAATCATCTGAGGAGAAACGTAAACTTGCCAATATGCCATTTACGACACGGAGTGGCAAGGAACAGCTGAGGCCCTGGCCTATGTTCATGACTAGTGGTTCAGCTTCACATGACAATGGAAGCCTTCATAACTGAGGCCTTGACACTTTTGTTGGTGTTAGACGTGCATCCGGTGTCCGCCATTAGTGCAGTGGGATTTAGACAATTGATGGAGGTATTGTATCCCCGGTACCAAATCCCATCTAAATTCCACTTCACTAGGCAGGCGATACCGAGATTTTGCCATTCAATTCCAGTGATTTGGAAGTATAATTATTAATTACAGTGTTTTTGCCAATTAATTCCAGTGATTTGGACGTATAATTCCAGTTAATTTGCAGTATAATTCCACTGGTTTGGACGTATAATTAATAATTATACGTCCAAACCACTGGAATTATACTGCAAATTAACTGGAATTATTAGTGATGTGCACCGGCAATTTTTCGGGTTTTGTGTTTTGGTTTTGGGTTCGGTTCCGCGGCCGTGTTTTGGGTTCGAACGCATTTTGGCAAAACCTCACCGAAATTTTTTTATCGGATTCGGGTGTGTTTTGGATTCGGGTGTTTTTTTCAAAAAACCCTAAAAAATAGCTTAAATCATAGAATTTGGGGGTCATTTTAAACCCATAGTATTATTAAACTCAATAACCATAATTTACACTCATTTTCAGTCTATTCTGAACACTTCACACCTCACAATATTATTTTTAGTCCTAAAATTTGCACCGAGGTCGCTGGATGACTAAGCTAAGCGACCCAAGTGGCCGACACAAACACCTGGCCCCTCTAGGAGTGGCACTGCAGTGTCACGCAGGATGGCCCTTCAAAAAAATACTCCCCAAACAGCACATGACGCAAAGAAAAAAAGAGGCGCAATGAGGTAGCTGTGTGACTAAGATATGCGACCCAAGTGGCCGACACAAACACCTGGCCCATCTAGGAGTGGCAATGCAGTGTCACGCAGGATGGCCCTTCAAAAAAATACTCCCCAAACAGCACATGACGCAAAGAAAAAAAGAGGCGCAATGAGGTAGCTGTGTGACTAAGATAAGCGACCCAAGTGGCCGACACAAACACCTGGCCCATCTAGGAGTGGCACTGCAGTGTCACACAGGATGGCCCTTCAAAAAAATACTCCCCAAACAGCACATGACGCAAAGAAAAAAAGAGGCGCAATGAGGTAGCTGTGTGACTAAGCTAAGCGACCCTAGTGGCCGACACAAACACCTGGCCCATCTAGGAGTGGCACTGCAGTGTCACGCAGGATGGCCCTTCAAAAAAATACTCCCCAAACAGCACATGACGCAAAGAAAAAAAGAGGCGCAATGAGGTAGCTGTGTGACTAAGCTAAGCGACCCTAGTGGCCGACACAAACACCTGGCCCATCTAGGAGTGGCACTGCAGTGTCACGCAGGATGGCCCTTCAAAAAAATACTCCCCAAATAGCACATGATGCAAAGAAAAAAAGAGGCGCAATGAGGTAGCTGTGTGACTAAGCTAAGCGACCCTAGTGGCCGACACAAACACCTGGCCCATCTAGGAGTGGCACTGCAGTGTCACGCAGGATGGCCCTTCAAAAAAATACTCACCAAACAGCACATGACGCAAAGAAAAAAAGAGGCGCAATGTGGTAGCTGTGTGACTAAGCTAAGCGAACCTAGTGGCCGACACAAACACCTGGCCCATCTAGGAGTGGCACTGCAGTGTCACGCAGGATGGCCCTTCAAAAAAATAGTCCCCAAACAGCACATGACGCAAAGAAAAAAAGAGGCGCAATGAGGTAGCTGTGTGACTAAGATAAGCGACCCAAGTGGCCGACACAAACACCTGGCCCATCTAGGAGTGGCACTGCAGTGTCACGCAGGATGGCCCTTCAAAAAAATACTCCCCAAACAGCACATGACGCAAAGAAAAAAAGAGGCGCAATGAGGTAGCTGTGTGACTAAGCTAAGCGACCCTAGTGGCCGACACAAACACCTGGCCCATCTAGGAGTGGCACTGCAGTGTCACGCAGGATGGCACTTCAAAAAAATACTCCCCAAACAGCACATGACGCAAAGAAAAAAAGAGGCGCAATGAGGTAGCTGTGTGACTAAGCTAAGCGACCCTAGTGGCCGAAACAAACACCTGGCCCATCTAGGAGTGGCACTGCAGTGTCACGCAGGATGGCCCTTCAAAAAAATACTCCCCAAACAGCACATGACGCAAAGAAAAAAAGAGGCGCAATGAGGTAGCTGTGTGACTAAGATAAGCGACCCAAGTGGCCGACACAAACACCTGGCCCATCTAGGAGTGGCACTGCAGTGTCACGCAGGATGGCCCTTCAAAAAAATACTCCCCAAACAGCACATGACGCAAAGAAAAAAAAGGCGCAATGAGGTAGCTGTGTGACTAAGATAAGCGACCCAAGTGGCCGACACAAACACCTGGCCCATCTAGGGGTGGCACTGCAGTGTCACGCAGGATGGCCCTTCAAAAAAATACTCCCCAAACAGCACATGACGCAAAGAAAAATGAAAGAAAAAAGAGGTGCAAGATGGAATTGTCCTTGGGCCATCCCACCCACCCTTATGTTGTATAAACAGGACATGCACACTTTAACGAACCCATCATTTCAGCGACAGGGTCTGCCACACGACTGTGACTGAAATGACTGGTTGGTTTGGGCCCCCACCAAAAAAGAAGCAATCAATCTCTCCTTGCACAAACTGGCTCTACGGAGGCAAGATGTCCACCTCATCATCATCCTCCGATTCATCACCCCTTTCACTGTGTACATCCCCCTCCTCACAGATTAGTAATTCGTCCCCACTGGAATCCACCATCTCAGGTCCCCGTGTAATTTCTGGAGGCAATTGTTGCTGGTGAATGTCTCCACGGAGGAATTGATTATAATTCATTTTAATGAACATCATCTTCTCCACATTTTCTGGAAGTACCCTCGTACGCCGATTGCTGACAAGGTGAGCGGCGGCACTAAACACTCTTTCGGAGTACACACTGGAGGGAGGGCAACTTAGGTAGAATAAAGCCAGTTTCTGCAAGGGCCTCCAAATTGCCTCTTTTTCCTGCCAGTATACGTACGGACTGTCTGACGTGCCTACTTGGATGCGGTCACTCATTTAATCCCCACCATTCTTTCAATGGTGACAGAATCATATGCAGTGACAGTAGACGACATGTCAGTAATCGTTGGCAGGTCCTTCAGTCCGGACCAGATGTCAGCACTCGCTCCAGACTGCCCTGCATCACCGCCAGCGGGTGGGCTCGGAATTCTTAGCCTTTTCCTCGCACCCCCAGTTGCAGGAGAATGTGAAGGAGGAGCTGTTGACGGGTCGCGTTCCGCTTGACTTGACAATTTTCTCACCAGCAGGTCTTTGAACCTCTGCAGACTTGTGTCTGCCGGAAAGAGAGATACAACGTAGGTTTTAAATCTAGGATCGAGCACGGTGGCCAAAATGTAGTGCTCTGATTTCAACAGATTGACCACCCGTGAATCCTGGTTAAGCGAATGAAGGGCTCCATCCACAAGTCCCACATGCCTAGCGGAATCACTCTGTTTTAGCTCCTCCTTCAATGCCTCCAGCTACTTCTGCAAAAGCCTGATGAGGGGAATGACCTGACTCATGCTGGCAGTGTCTGAACTGACTTCACGTGTGGCAAGTTCAAAAGGTTGCAGAACCTTGCACAACGTTGAAATCATTCTCCACTGCGCTTGAGACAGGTGCATTCCACCTCCTTTGCCTATATCGTGGGCAGATGTATAGGCTTGAATGGCCTTCTGCTGCTCCTCCATCCTCTGAAGCATATAGAGGGTTGAATTCCACCTCGTTACCACCTCTTGCTTCAGATGATGGCAGGGCAGGTTCAGGTGTTTTTGCTGGTGCTCCAGTCTTCTGTACGCGGAGCCTGTACGCCGAAAGTGGCCCGCAATTCTTCTGGCCACCGACAGCATCTCTTGCACGCCCCTGTCATTTTTTAAATAATTCTGCACCACCAAATTCAAGGTATGTGCAAAACATGGGACGTGCTGGAATTTGCCCAGATGTAATGCACGCACAATATTGCTGGCGTTGTCCGATGCCACAAATCCCCAGGAGAGTCCAATTGGGGTAAGCCATTCTGCGATGATCTTCCTCAGTTGCCGTAAGAGGTTTTCAGCTGTGTGCGTATTCTGGAAAGCGGTGATACAAAGCGTAGCCTGCCTAGGAACGAGTTGGCATTTGAGAGATGCTGCTACTGGTGCCGCCGCTGCTGTTCTTGCAGCGGGAGGCAATACATCTACCCAGTGGGCTGTCACAGTCATGTAGTCCTGAGTCTGCCCTGCTCCACTTGTCCACATGTCCGTGGTTAAGTGGACATTGGGTACAACTGCATTTTTTAGGACACTGGTGACTCTTTTTCTGACATCTGTGTACATTCTCGGTATCGCCTGCCTAGAGAAATGGAACCTAGATGGTATTTGGTACCGGGGACACAGTACCTCAATCAAGTCTATAGTTGGCTCTGAAGTAACGATGGATACCGGAACCACGTTTCTCACCGCCCAGGCTGCCAAGGCCTCAGTTATCCGCTTTGCAGCAGGATGACTGCTGTGATATTTAATCTTCCTCGCAAAGGACTGTTGGACAGTCAATTGCTTACTGGAAGTAGTACAAGTGGTCTTCCGACTTCCCCTCTGGGATGACCATCGACTCCCAGCAGCAACAACAGCAGCGCCAGCAGCAGTAGGCGTTACACTCAAGGATGCATCGGAGGAATCCCAGGCAGGAGAGGACTCGTCAGACTTGCCAGTGACATGGCCTGCAGGACTATTGGCTTTCCTGGGTAAGGAGGAAATTGACACTGAGGGAGTTGGTGGTGTGGTTTACGTGAGCTTGGTTACAAGAGGAAGGGATTTACTGGTCAGTGGACTGCTTCCGCTGTCGCCCAAAGGTTTTGAACTTGTCACTGACTTATGATGAATGCGCTGCAGGTGACGTATAAGGGAGGATGTTCCGAGGTGGTTAACGTCCTTACCCCTACTTATTACAGCTTGACAAAGGCAACACATGGCTTGACACCTGTTGTCCGCATTTGTGTTGAAATAATTCCACACCGAAGAGCTGATTTTTTTTGTATTTTGACCAGGCATGTCAATGGCCATATTCCTCCCACGGACAACAGGTGTCTCCCCGGGTGCCTGACTTAAACAAACCACCTCACCATCAGAATCCTCCTTGTCAATTTCCTCCCCAGCGCCAGCAACATCCATATCCTCATTCTGGTGTACTTCAACACTGACATCTTCAATTTGACTATCAGGAACTGGACTGCGGGTGCTCCTTCCAGCACTTGCAGGGGGCGTGCAAATGGTGGAAGGCGCAAGCTCTTCCCGTCCAGTGTTGGGAAGGTCAGGCATCGCAACCGACACAATTGGACTCTCCTTGGGGATTTGTGATTTCGAAGAACGCACAGTTCTTTGCTGTGCTTTTGCCAGCTTAAGTCTTTTCATTTTTCTAGCGAGAGGCTGAGTGCTTCCATCCTCATGTGAATCTGAACCACTAGCCATGAACATAGGCCAGGGCCTCAGCCGTTCCTTGCCACTCCGTGTCGTAAATGGCATATTGGCAAGTTTACGCTTCTCCTCAGACGCTTTTAATTTTGATTTTTGGGTCATTTTACTGATCTTTTGTGTTTTGGATTTTACATGCTCTGTACTATGACATTGGGCATCGGCCTTGGCAGACGACGTTGATGGCATTTCATCGTCTCGGCCATGACTAGTGGCAGCAGCTTCAGCACGAGGTGGAAGTGGATCTTGATCTTTCCCTATTTTTTTAACCTCCACATTTTTGTTCTCCATATTTTGCGCACAACTAAAAGCCACCACAGGTATACAATGTAGATGGATGGATAGTATAGTATTATTACTTATGGACGACGAGTGACGACACAGAGGTAGGTACAGCCGTGGCCTACCATACTGCTATATATATAATATATACAGAATATTAATAACGGACCTGGTGGACACTGTCAGCAGACTGCTAAACTAGTATGAAGAAAAAAAAGCCACCACAGGTATACAATGTAGATGGATGGATAGTATAGTATTATTACTTATGGACGACGAGTGACGACACAGAGGTAGGTACAGCCGTGGCCTACCGTACTGCTATATATATATAATATATACAGAATAATAATAACGGACCTGGTGGACACTGTCAGCAGACTGCTAAACTAGTATGAAGAAAAAAAAGCCACCACAGGTATACAATGTAGATGGATGGATAGTATACTATTATTACTTATGGACGACGAGTGACGACACAGAGGTAGGTACAGCCGTGGCCTACCATACTGCTATATATATAATATATACAGAATAATAATAACGGACCTGGTGGACTGGACACTGTCAGCAGACTGCTAAACTAGTATGAAGAAAAAAAAGCCACCACAGGTATACAATGTAGATGGATGGATAGTATACTATTATTACTTATGGACGATGAGTGACGACACAGAGGTAGGTACAGCCGTGGCCTACCGTACTGCTATATATATAATATACTGTATAATAAATGGACCTGGTGGACACTGTCAGCAGACTGCTAAACTACTAGTATAAAGAAAAAAAGCCACCACAGGAGTGTTTTTCAGGCAGACAAACGTATACTGGACTGGTGGTCACTGTCAGCAAAACTGTGCACTGTACTCCTGCTATAACTGCTCCCCAGTCCCCACAATTAGGCAGTGTGAGCAGTGCACTCAGCACAGATATATCATGCAGCACACTGAGCACAGATATGGTATGGAGCGTTTTTTTCAGGCAGAGAACGGATTAAACTGGTGGTCACACTCACTACTATCAGCAAAACCCTGCACTGTACTCCTAACAGCTGCTCCCCGTCCCCAATCCTCCCCACAATTATAACAATGTCACTCTTAGTCTTTTCTATTATGACTATAACGGAGAGGACGCCAGCCACGTCCTCTCCCTATCAATCTCATTGCACGTGTGAGAAAATGGCGGCGACGCGCGGCTGCTTATATAGAATCCGAATCTCGCGAGAATCCGACAGCGGGATGATGACGTTCGGGCGCGCTCGGTTTACCCGAGCCACACGGGAGAATCCGAGCACGGCTCGGACCCGTGTAAAAAGGCTGAAGTTCGGGGGGGTTCGGTTTCCGAGAAACCGAACCCGCTCATCACTAATAATTATTAATTACAGTGATTTTGCCAATTAATTACAGTGATTTGGATGTATAATTACAGTGATTTTGCAGTATAATTACAGTGATTTGGACGTATAATTATTAATTACAGTGATTTTGCCAATTAATTACAGTGATTTGGAAGTATATTTCCAGTGATTTTGCCAATTAATTCCAGTGATTTGGACGTATCATTATTAATTACAGTGATCTTGCCAATTAATTTCAGTGATTTGGACGTATAATTACAGTGATCTTGCCATTTAATTCCAGTGATTTGGACGTATAATTCCAGTGATTTTGCAAATTAATTCCAGTGAGTTGGATGTATAATTCCAGTGATTTGGTTGTATAATTCCAGTTGGAATTGTTTATGTCGCTTGGCTTAGTCATACAGCAACCTCATTGCACCTCTTCGACATCTTTGCATGAGGTGCTGTTTGGGGCATAGTTTTTAAAAAGTGCCATCCTGTCTGACAGCCATCCTGTCTGACACTGCCATGTGAGTCCAGAGGTACTGCTGTATTAGTCCTGGGGTACTGCCGTATAAGTCCACTAATTACAGATTTTTTTTTAAATGACTGGAGCTTGCTAGAGATGCTGTCAGTGGACCGAACAATTGCGGCCCACTCTCGACATTCAGCCACTGCGTGACACTACTAGATGGGCCAGGTGGTTGTGTCGCTTAGCTTAGTCATATAGCAACCTCTCGGTGCACCTTTTTTTCTTCTTTGCATCATGTGCTGTTAGGGGCCTTTTTTGATATCTGCACTCCTGTCTGCTACTGCAGTGCCACTCCTAGATGGGCTAATTGTTTGTGTCGCTTGGCTTAGTCATACAGCTACCTCATTGCACCTCTTCTACATCTTTGCATGATGTGCTGTTTGGGGCCTTTTTTTATATCTGCCCTCCTGTCTGCCACTGCAGTGCCATGCCTAGATGGGCCAATTGTTTGTGTCGCTTGGCTTAGTCATACAGCTACCTCATTGCACCTCTTCTACATCTTTGCATGATGTGCTGTTTGGGGCCTTTTTTAAAATCTGCCCTCCTGTCTGCCACTGCAGTGCCACGCCTATATGGGCCAATTGTTTGTGTCGCTTAGCTTAGTCATACAACTACCTCATTGCAATTCTTTTTCTTCTTGGCATGATGTGCTGTTTGGGGCCTTTTTTTTAATATCTGCCCTCCTGTCTGACACTGCAGTGCGACTCCTAGATGGGCCAGGTGTTTGTGTTGTCCACTTGTGTCGCTTAGTTTAGTCATCCAGCAACCTCGGTGCAACCTTTTAGCCTAAAAACAATATTGTGAGGCCGGAGGTGTTCACAATAGACTGGAAATGAGTGGTAATGATTGTTATTGAGGTTAATAATACCGTAGGAGCAATATTACCCCCAAATTCTGTGTATTTAGCTGTTTTTATGTTTTTAAAAAAAATCATCTAGAACCAAAACCAAAACCAAAACCAATTTATGAAAGGGTGGTTTTGGCAAAACCAAGCCAACACCAAAACACGAAAGTGGAATTAGAACCAAAACCAAAACACAAAACACAAAAAGTGCCAGCCGCACATCTCTTCTGCTGTGTCAATATTGCGGCTGGCTGACATGGAGGCAGGCTGGCTGACTGTTAGAGAGCTGCAGTGGCAGTGAGCTGTTGCTTCGCAGTTCCTGCTGGGTGACTCACTGGTTCCCCGGCACTTTGTACCAGAGCAGCAGGTGTGTGGTTTGTGTGTGTGTGTCGTGTCAGAGGGGGGGAGGTCAGCTGGGGTGTCAGCTGTATTTATCTCCCTGCATATGTGTTTTTGAGTGAAAGATGTGTGGTGTACTACAGTATGCTATTTATTTGTGTATGTATGATGTGCTGTTTGTGTATGATATGTTATGTACAGTATGTGCATGTAAGTGTATGTGTGTATGGTGTACTATGCATGTGCATGCAAGTGTATGTGTGTATGGTGTACTATGCATGTGCATGCAAGTGTATGTGTGTATGGTGTGCTATGTATGTGCATGCAAGTGTATGTGTGTACGGTGTGCTATGTATGTGTGTGCATTGTGCATGTATCATGTATGTATGTATGTATGTATGTATGAGCAATGTGAAATGTGCAATGTGTATGTGTGTGGTATCCTACAGTATGTATAGGTTTCAATATGGACACCCACCCCCCTACAGTAAATCCTGTGTTTGCCCCTGGCAATGTGTATGTATATGTGTGCTATTTATATGTGTGCAATGAACATGGCGGATTGGCCATAGGGCTCACCAGGAAGATTCCTGGTATGCCGACGTGTCTGCAGGGCCTGTTTTGTGTGTTGTCTTGTGCCACCCCATAACAGGCACCCCTCTCCACACTCAGTACACTGCATTGTCCCCAGGCATTCTGTTATTCCATCTCTGCAGTACAGCAACTCTGCCTTCCACTGATGCTGCCATGGCTACATGGTATGTTATACCTCTTGTGCTGCCACTTCTACAAAATTTTACATGTCCACTTTTACAGTAGTTCCCAATCTGCCACTGGTCTCAGATACAACTGCTGTAGAAGACGCAAGGAAGGCCACAATTACATACAATCAGGCCCTGTTAGGAGGGATCCCGCCCCCCTAAACAGACCCCATCCCCCTCTTCATACCTGATGGCTGCTTCCATAAATTTCCCGTGCTGGTTTTCCATCCCAATCCGCCCCTGACTTGTGCTGGGTGTAGTGTAAATGTCTTCACTTGATAGGAGCAATATGGCTAACTTCTCCCTTCTTACAGTTTCATTTCTGTAAACTGAAGAGGAATTACCTATTTCAGTCTCATACAGCTGTAATTTAATGAACTACAAAAATGGTCCTGTCACTTTTTATCGTTTCCTTCACTCACTGACTGACTCATCACTAATTCTCTTGCTTCCCGATATGTTAGAAAGCTGAAATTTAACATAGGTATTCTTCAAGTGGGAAATACTGTAGGAAAACGACATAATTAGCACTTTAATAAACCTCTCCTAAGGGGATGAAAAGGGGGTTGACATAGTGAACTCATTACCGATGCGTGGCTTGCATTGCATGAACAATAAAGCCCAAACAGACAATCGGATCAAAATTGGGATTGCACCTCCAGTATGTAGAATTTAATAAACTACAAAAAAGGTCCTGTTACTTTTTACTGTATCTGCTACGGGTGCTCTTCATGTAACACAAAGAACGATGGATTAATATTTATTTACATTATCATGTCTCAAATTTACATCTTTATAGATTTATCAAATTATTAACACTCATGTATATGTACAACCATGAAAATCAGAAACTTCCGTGCAAAGAATGGGTAGATCATCTATATTTTACGATAGATAGATAGATAGATAGATAGATAGATAGATAGATAGATAGATAGATAGATAGATAGATAGATGCCAGGTAATCCCCCAACCAGGGAAATGGAGACAAGGCACTGCAGGGCTTTGCAATAATCAAAGGTTTATTTTCAACGTTTTGGGATTCACAATCCTGTTGTCAGGAACTACATAAATACAGAGTGCCAAGAATGGCTTACCTTATATCCCCCAGTGTAGGTCCCTCGCTCCTCCCCTCATGCTCACAGCCAGAGTGGGAATCCCAGCGTCAGCTATGGGACTCGGACAGCGGGGCGCAAGTAGATGACATCACACTGCTGAAGGGTTGCCAGGCAACCCATATCCAATAGCTGTAATAGCCGGCGTTAGAGCCAGACTGCGGGATGCAGCTGGAGGACGTCGATCGGTTGCCAGGCAACCAGTAAAACTCTGCTGTCAGGCCCTGGCTGTGAACAAAGAGGGGGAGAGTAAGGTCCGCCCACAGCAAAATAAAATGACACATGCAATGACAATAACACAATTAAAATAAGTAGAGCAACAAACAGACACAGTCTGTCATATGGCAGAAATTTACATTAAGGAAATACAGTACTGTATATTGGAAAGATATTGAGGGAAATTCATTCCCAAACATATAATGGTAATACACTACACGGAGGTTACAACAGCCAATGGCAGATATATATATATATATATATATATATAGCACAAGCTCACTATATAGCTGATCCTTCATAGTCATGCATGAAAATAAATGGAGCTGTAAAGGCTGTAAACCAAGGGTAGCCAACCCTGGTCCTCGAGAGCTACCAACAGTTCACGTTTTCCAGGCCTCCTCACAGAATCACAAGTGAAGTAATTATCTCCAACTGTGGATCTTTTCAAGTGTGTCAGTTAGTAATAACTACACCAGTGCACAGTGGCGGATTCAGGGGGAAGGGGGCACCCAGGCACATGCCCCCCCGTCATTTAGGATACTTTTTTTATCCTTTACATTGGCACTGCAGGTTGCATGTGGCCCGCTGTCCAACCCCAATGTGTCACCCAGCACCAGGTAGCTGGCCACATAGCAACAACAGCGGCACGGTGGCGGGGTGTGTGTGATTTTAGGGGTTGCCAAGAGGTCAACCCTAACACTGCTTCTCCCTCCCCTAAGCCCGGGCTACTGCTGCCAGGTCCCACCGCTGCCTGTACCCCGCACAGTGACAGAGAGAAGCCCTCACCTCTAGTGTCTCCAGCATTCCCTGTCACACAGGCCGGGTGTTGGGCAGCTCAGACTCACCCGACTCCTCCTGCTATTGGAAGCATGAAACTCCACCTCACTCCATGCCCCCGGCAACCAGCAGTGGCATGCAGAGGGGTGAGAAGGCATGAGGAAGGATGAGAGGGCATCCACAAAGCTTCATTTGATCTTTGGTAATATGGGGAGAAATGCCACAGGGGGAGGGGATTTTTCTGTACTTGGGGAAGAAAATCTACTGTATCTGGGTTGGGGGGGGTAGGTCTTCTGTCCTGTGATGTGTATAATGGAGTTGGAGAAGATGTGATGTGATGAAGTGCAGAGAGTGCATTGAAGTGGGTGTGTGCTGTGAGGTAGGCATTGAAGGGCGGGTAGGGGTGCTCTACCTAGACCTGGTTACAGACTCTCACCCCATCACCCACAACATCTACCCCACAGACACTCACCCTGTGCCATACCACACCTGTCACCGCACACTCACCCTGTCCCCAACCACACCTGTCCCCGTGCAGTCACCCTTTCCCTGCACACTCATCCTTTCTCCTAGCAGACCTGTCCCCGCACACTCACTCTGTCCCCTACCACACCTGTCCCGCACACTCACCCTGTCCCCTACCAAACCTGTCCCCACACACTCACCCTGTCCCCACCCAGACCTGTCATTGCATACTGACCCTGTCACCCACCAGACCTGTACACCATGCCCCCAGTGTGATAAAAACGAGGCTGTGGCTTGTGGGTACGGCATTCCCTGTGATGCCACACCCCTTATGAAACCACACCCACCTGCCCAGGAGTGCACACAAAAAAACACACGCCTTCCCCTATCATTGTGCTCCTCAGTCATTTTGTTCTGGATCCGCCCCTCCCTGTGCACTTGTTAGGTGAGCTGGAAAATGTGAACTGTTGGTAGCTCTCGAGGACCAGGGTTGGCTACCACTGCTGTAAACCAATCGTGCATGCATAACACTACAGGGTTAAGTATATTAGGGTAATTTAACCTCTTCTGATCTGGTCTATTAACTCTCTTCAGTAATCAGTCAGAATTCTGTTCCTTTTGCAACCGGTTGGAGGTCAGTGAATGAAAAGATGACACAGGATCATGTGTAACCTAAGCAAATCATAAATGACCTGCTAGGGGCCGTCATAGGTTTATTATTTATAGCTTAAACAAAATCATGCTTGCCAATACATTTTAGCCAATCAGAATACACCATGTATGTCTCAGAACCTGAAATACGTCAATTGTCATACAATGTTCCAATTGACAACTAGAACATCCTTGAAAATGGTTATTGTTTTGTGATTATCAGTCTTTCGGACATAAACTCAAAACATTCTTCAACATTCTTCCCAATTAGCCTTGGATATATCTGGTGTTGCTTTGTCCGCCTTGGATACATCTGATGTTGCCTTGTCCTTGTACAAGTCATGCTTTAAACAAGATATTCAGCAAATATAGTTTTCTGAATATCTGTGCAATATATTTAAGGATACATGAACACATTTTGTGATTAACAGTAAATATCTTAATAAATGCGAAAAAGCGTGAATCAATATATATTTGCTATACTGCGGAAGCTCCTACACCATCATTTCCCCTCTTTTTGATTCCACTTTTTCTCCCTATTCTACAGAAGAACCTCTTGGGCATTTCTGATTGCGTTCATCTTGTTCACATGTTTACTGAACCTGCAGGAAAAATAACAATTCCAAGCAACCAGCCCTATCAATACCATGACTATTGCCAGTAGTGGGTGTAGGACAGTTTTCATTAATCCTGTAGCTGATGGGGATTTTCCTGTGAAAATATCCCACCAGTGATGCTGTAAGTTATTTTTTAGCTGTGTGGCCATGTGTTTCAGTTCTCCAGCTTCTACTACTGTTTGCATCTGCGCATGTCTTGTAGAGTAATTAACTTCCCTTAGATGCTCTTCCAATTTTTCTGTATTGTTGATTATATTAATGATGTCCTGTATGCTTACAGTTATGTTATGGGGGGGAAGAGTTAATGGCTTAAAAGCCTGATCTAGGTAGTCAGTTTGATCCTTATAGAAAATAATAGTCTGATTTTTCCATATTAAATGAGTTACATTGAACAGGCATCCTGAAAAAGGGTTTGGTAACTGATATAGCTGACTAATCTGTTTGTCATATGTAATCATACAGACTATTTGTGGTGCCACTTCTATGAAGATGTCATCTTTTGGGTCATGCAACTCCCAATTACAAACACTAGTAGGATTTTTAAGCTGACATGATTCTGGTATGTATGTAGTATGAGGACATGCCAGCCCATTATCAGTGCTAGTGCTTAAGGATAGGTCATGAGTTTTGTTGTCTGGATCAATGTACTGCCCTCTGAACTGTGGTGTCCATAGGTCTGAGTTACCTGCTTTTGTGATGAGGGGTACTGCTAAAATGAAGTATTTACACATGAGCTTAGGTTCTGTTATGTTGTAGGTTTCTATTTGCCCCCAACACCACCTGTCTGTGCAATAAACCTCATGTTCATATAGCCTGACCCATAACTCAGATGCTATATTAAACATTTTTCTGTAAACCTGTATGTTCCCAGTCATTAACTGGGTCTGGGCCAGGTTTTTCTGTTGTTCCTGATACACAGTTCTTATGGAACATTCTGTCCACTCAAATAAACTAGAGATGTTTTTTGTTAATTTTAACGTGTTCATAAAAGAACTATTGACCAAGGTTAGAAAAGAATGATCCCAATTAATGACCTTGAAAATCGGATTGAAGACAGTGGGCATCCATTTTGCCTGCATGTGAACCACTCTTTCCATGTCACTTCCTGCATCACTCATTTTGTTAGTCAGTGTTTCTATGTCTATGGAGTTTAGTGCTCCCATTGTTGCTCCTGCTCCTCCCAACAGGATATCATACCATTCTCTTTTTATTCGGTTACACTTAGGGCCTTTGGGGAATGAAATGTTAAATCGATGTAGTGTTCTAAATTGTTTTATTCCCACCTCCTGACAGGTTGCTGGTATTTTAATCAAAGTATCATTTCTTATATCTGGCTTATTTTGCAAAATATAAAATTTTGATCTGTGTCCTGTAGCGTTACCAGGAAAACTGGATGTGTTAGTACACACAATTACTGTGCTCGAATACTCCTGTGCGGACAATTCAGTATTAAAAGGTAGTTCCCTGGAGCCATTTATACATCTTGATATGGCCTGAACTACCCCCTTATTTCTTATTGGGTTTGTGAATGGTTCTACACAGCATTTCATTTTTATCCTGGTACCACGGGACAATGTAAATGTGGTGCGGTTACTTGGCAATAGAAAAAGATGTATCTCTGCACCAATTCTTTTCTTATACATTTTTCCTTCATTTATAATAATCTTAAGAGCTTTACATGCTCTCCTCCTCTTTATAGCTTGCTCTGACATGTTTTTTGGTGTGTCATAAGTGAGAACTCTACCTTTTTTCTAAAAGTAAAAACAGACAGAGGGTTGTGTAGTGAGATTATAGTAATTCCACCGTTGGTCATTAAAGCTCCACCAGCAGGAATCTGGTTTACCCTTATTAACTGTCCCATCATTATGGCACTCCCTTTCAGTAAACCAGTCCCCTGGACTTATAGCCCAAACCTTGGGGATTACCCCTAACAACAACCAAAGGATAAGCAACTTCATTCTTCTGGTTGGAGAGTCACTGTCAACTTCTTCGAGTGGGAGGCGTGTACCCAAGTATTGCGACCGGACACCTTGATTGAGGTAGGCGTGGTTAGCAGCACTTGATATGGACCATCATATCTTGGTTCAAAGGTCTTTCTCACATGTCTCTTTAAATAGACCCAATCTCCTGGATTTAGCTTATGCGTAGCTGATCCTTCTGGGTCTGGAATGGAAGAAAACACTCGGCAATGGAGGTTAGTCAATGTTTTACAGACCTCCTGTACATAACCTGTTAAATCACCATGATTATGTTGTAATTGTTGTGGATAATAACAACCTGTTCTTGGAGCTGACCCAAACAATATTTCATATGGAGTCAGTTTACTAGGTCTCATGAGTGTGGTCTTAATATTGAACAAGACTATAGGTAGACATTTTGGCCAAGTTCTTTTGGTTTCTGTCATCATTTTCTGTAGTTTTAGCTTAAGGTCAAAGTTCAGACGTTCCACCCTCCCACTTGCCTCGGGACGGTAAGGCACGTGAAAGGCCTGCTGTACCCCCAAATCTTTCATTATATGCTGCATGACTTCTCCTGTGAAATGTGTACCTCTATCTGATTCTATAACCTCAGGTATCCCAAATCTACATACTACTTCTGCTATCAGTTTCTTTGCAGTGGTTTTTGCTGTGGCTTTGCTTACTGGCCAGGCTTCGGCCCAGTGACTAAACATGTCCGTTGCTACTAGTACATATTCATATGGACCGCTTCGTGGCAACTGTATATAGTCGATTTGTAGTCTTTGAAATGGGTAAGAGGCTTTGGGTATAGTTCCTAGAGGTGTCTTGGTTCTTTGTCCCGGATTGCTGATTCCACAGATCCAGCATCCTGCTACAAAGTTTGTTGCAGCTTTATTGAAGCCTGGAGCTATCCAATGTTCTTGTACTCTATTCACCATGGCTTCCTTTGAATGATGTACTTGTCCATGAGCTACTTGTAACATAGGTGGAAATAGAGCTGCTGGTAGACAGTACTTTAATTCTCCTGACTTCCAAAGTCCATGTTCATCTTCTTCTGCCCCCAATCGTGTCCATTTTTCCTTTTCTCCTTGTGATGCTTGTTGTTGAATTTTGATCAACTCCTCTTCACTGGGCATTTGCTTCACATCTTGAGCTACTAAGACTTGCTCAGGTTCTTTTGATTGTAAGGCAATTCTCTTGGCTTCTGCATCTGCAAATGCATTTCCTTTAGCTTCCATGGTTTGGCTCTTAGTATGTGCTTGTACCTTGATTATGCCAATCCTTTTAGGTAGTTCCAATGCTCTGAAGAGTTCCATAATCAAACTGGCATGTTTGATGGGTTTTCCGTTTGCACCTTTGAAGTCCCTACTTTTCCAAATAACAGTGTAATCCTGGGACACCCCCCAAGCATAGCGTGAATCCGTGTAGATGTTAGCTGTCATGTTTTCAGCATGTATGCAGGCTTTGGTCATTGCTATGAGTTCTGCTTCTTGTGCTGACATGCTTGGTGTCAATGGTCCAGAGTCTATGACTTCAGTTTCAGTTGTTACTGCATATCCTGTCCTTGGGGATCCATTATCATAATTTCTTGATCCATCGACGAACAGGTTCATGTCTGGATTGTCCAGTGGTGTATCTTGGACATTAGGAAGAGGTAAAGTCTCTAATTCCATGAGGGCTAGGCAATCATGTAGAGATGATTGTGTTGTATTTTCTGCGTCTGTAGCAGCATTTTCCTCCTCATCTAACGATTCACCATCATTACCATTTCCCCCTCTCCTCCCCTCTTTTGAATCGTTGACGGGAAGGAGTGTAGCTGGGTTTAGTACAGTGCATCTTGTGATGGTGACATGGGAGGCGCTTAATAGCGCTACTTCATATTTGGTAAGTCTGGCTGCAGAAAGATGCTTGGTTTTTGCTTGACTTAGTATTTCTGTTACAGCGTGAGGTACTTGTATACATAGTGGATGATCAAGCACAATGTCTGCCACCTTTTCCTTGAGTATCGCTGCTGCTGCCACTGCTCGGACACAGGATGGTGCTCCTCTGATAATCGGATCCAGCTGAGCTGAATAGTATGCCACTGGTCTTTGTTTTGGTCCATATTTCTGGGTGAGCACCCCTAAAGAATGCCCTCTGTTTTCATGGCAGAATAGGTTAAAAGGTTTTTTATAGTCAGGCAATCCCAATGCTGGGGCTGTTATTATGGCTTGCTTTAGTTTTCTTACTGCTTCGTCAATGGTGTCCCTGTTTTCTGCTGATGCCTCCTTTTTTATTAATTCATATAGAGGTTGCATCAGTAATGAAGCTGAGGGTATCCATTCTCTGCAATAACCAATAAGGCCCAGGAAAGCTCTGATTTCTTTTAATGTTCTTGGGGTTTTTGCTTGAGTTATTGCTTTTGTTCTTTCATCAGTAAGATGCCTTGTTCCTTGGGATATGCAGTGTCCTAAAAAGATAACCTTTTTTTGTACTAGCTGTAGTTTGTTTTTTGACACTCTGCAATCTTCTTCTGCCAAAAAGATGAGTAGTGATGCTGTTTCCTTTTTGCATTTCTCTTCTGAGCCCCCAGAGGAAAATTAAAAGGGGATCTGCATTCTTTAATAACCCCCACCTTCTTGTATTGTTCCACTTGCTGGGTTATGGCTTTTGATTGTGCTTCTGTAAGAGGATATTGTCTGATTGATACTGGTTGCGTTCCTGGTTTCAGCTGTAGCTGTACTGGCTGAACCCGCATGTGTCCAACATCATTCTTTCCTTTGGACCAGAGTTTTTCTGGTACTGCCTTTAACCAGTCAGGTACATCAGCCAAATCTTGTTTTGGTGCTGGGTTGGAATCTTGTCTTATATGATATATCTGTATGGCTGCTTCCATCTGTTGATGAACCTTCTCTGGTAATTTACTGGAAAATGTAATTCCTTTTGGTGTGTACTGTATGCAGGCTTGAATCAACTTTAGAACATCTGCTCCTAATAAGTTTACTGGGCAAGTACTAGAGGTGAGGAATTGGACCGGAATGGGAGTTTCAACGTCTTCAATGGTTAATACCATAGGTTTACTTTCCTTTAATTTCACTGTAGTTCCTTCTAAACCAGTTGCTAGAAGTGTCTCAGTGGTCATTAATTCACTTGGTACCCCCTGCTGCTGTAAAATTGTTCGGCTTGCTCCCGAGTCTATAATGCATTGATATTGGTGACCTGTTGGCAGTACAAGGGTCACTTGATCATTTTCTTGTTCAGATGGTGTTTTGGCAGGGAGGTACCTCGGGAAGCCACTTCTTCATGCTTTAGGTTTTTCTTGCTGGTTTTCACACCATTCTTTGTATTTTCTGCAATTCTTCTTGAAATGTCCTTCTTGCTTGCAGAAATAACACTTTCTGTCATCTTGCTTGGTTCCTTCTTTTGAGTTCCTTCCTGTGGCCCCTTGTGTTGGGCTTCTGATTTTCCACTTGCTTTGTTCCTGGACAACGTGAACTGTTACCTTCGGTATGGCATTCTTTTCTTTGGCTTTTCTTATTTTTTCATTCTCCCTTTCCTCCATTCCTTTTAGCACCTGAACTATTGCTTTAAGTTCCATATAAGATGTTTCTGGCCTAACCTGGAACAACTGAGTTCTATAGGCTTCTGACAACCCATTTAGGAATTTAGTTTTTAACAGTCTTTTGTGTTGAGGGTTATCTGTTGCATATCCTTCATCAGTGTGTCGTATAGTGACTTTATCATAGTAAGTTCTGATGGACTCAGTCTTCTCCTGTTTCAAGTCTGGGGCTGCTGGTGCCCTGAGTGTCTGTGCATGACACCATCTCTTAAGTCTTGTCATGTACATCTTTCCACTTTCGAACGTTGTTCTATTTTCCCCTGCCGGGGCGGCCTCTATGGCTGGGCAATCGTTTGCTGCAATTGCGACTGCCATGGTGCTCACTGCTTGAGCTGTTCCTGGTCCTAGTATAGCCTCACACAACTGGTGATAGTCGACCCATGCTGGTGTCCATATGGCTTGAATTCTTTCCATATAGGCATAAAATGCTGTTGGGTTTTTTCTAGGATCAGGGGACTCTGCAACTATATTTGCGAGGTCGTTGCCATACCATGGCTTGTGGTGTTGGCTCTGTACGATGTATGGTTCATCCACCCTGGTTGCATCATTTGTGTTGCGTATTCTCTACACTTGCACTGGATACAGAGAAATAGGCAATGATGACCGTCTTTCAGCATTTCTAGTTGCATAGTTATCTTGGCATGGCGGTTCATGTGATGAAATCCAGTTTCCACAATTTGGGCAATGTTCATATCCTTCTGGAACGCAAAACTGACATACCGGACACAATCTTTCTGGAAAATATGTCACTTTATTCTGTACATTATGTACCTGGGCATGAAAAGCTGTAGAGGCTGTGTCTTGATCCCTTGCTTCTCCTCTCCGCCTGATTTGCACCCTTTCGCCTATAGTTCCTGATTGTGGACTATTGATTACTGGACTCATAGCTTGATTCCAGGTGTCCACCACTCGTTTAAACATGAGGGGAACTTTAGGTGGCCAGTTTCTTTGGTTTGATCTTGTTCGGGTTTCTTGTGATAAAGTATCAGGACACTGGGGCATACTCTGTACACATAGCTCAGGTAAATCATTCGGGTTTTCAACCACAGATCCTTCCAAGATAGGGCTGATTATTCGCCACTCTTTTCCTGGTTCATCTCTTTTCAATTTCACTGTTAGTGAGCTTGCAGATGTTTCAATTCTGTTCATACTAGGGGTACCAGGGTGTGCATGCATGTCTGAGTATAGGGGTGGGGTATAGTGTGGAGGTGCTGTTGCTGGAATCACAGGCAGTGAGTTTAACGCTGGTTGTGGTGCTATTGGGTACTCTGGTACAATGGGAAAATCATTTTCCTCATCTCTTCTTCTATTTTCTGCTTCTAATTCTTGTGCTACAGTGATCCAGATGGATACTTGATCTCTACAATTATGCTTAATTATCCAACTCTTGTTAGAGGAGGCAAACTTTTCCCATTTCTCTAAGTCTAGTGTCCCTTCTGACGGAAAACCTGCTCTTTTGAAAATTTTACTTATTCCTTTCAGAGCTTTCCTCCCCTCCCTGTTACTAACAATATCAATGGGTTTGTCGGGCCCTGACATCTTTACAGACCGCGCTCCCATGCCTGGGTGAACGTGCGTGGAACCCCTCCTGATGTGGTATTTTAGTAACTCCTTATGAGGGACTTAAAATCTCCTTGTGAGAAGCTGACTCTGAAGAATCTCTTCTATCCTTGTACCTAAAGAGCTCTTTAAATCCGTCTGTGGACAAATGACTGGGGTTGTAGTGTTGCCCCTTCCTCCCTGTATTGGTGGAAAATCTATTAGTACTGCTCCCCAAGTGAGACCTGCATAATAGATTATTTCTTCTGGATCACTGAGATGCGTCCCTAATATCATTGTTAAGTCACTCCAATGGTCTATCCCCCTGCCTATATAGACTCCTGCTTGTACCAGTACCCCTGTTGTTCCTTGTGTTCTTGGTAAACTCCCCACTATTCTTGGAATTCGCTCCCCTTGTGTCTGGAAAATTATGTGTCCTGTGCACCTCAGGCAATCATACCTGAGTGTCCTTTCTATTGGGTTTACCATTTAAGTTTATCCCTTGGTTCATTTCAGACAGTAGCTGTTCTTTGTTACTGACCCTTTGTATTTTCTTAACACAACAACACAGGTACAAGATTAACCTCTTTGGTTATTTATCAATTCAAACTGTTTATCAGCATTAGAATACCCCTTGGCCATACGCCACCTTTTTTTAAAAATGTAAAAGTTTCCTGGATATTTGATTAATTCCCCCCTTTACACTTGTGACAAATTAGCTGAAGATTTTTACCCACAATTTAACAATATAACATACATGTATGGTACCTTAAAAAAAAAAAATAATTCTTCTGACTGACACTAGGTTCTTTTAAGATATTCTCTGATCTTCCCGACTGGACTTCCCCAGATTTATACAAGAAACGCTGAGTCAAGTGAGCAGGTAGAAATCTACACATTAAATCTCACTTACCGTTTTTTTTTTATCAGCGGTTCCTGAAAGATCAGAGGATTTGTTGCCAGTGGAGGAGATGCTGGAATATCCCCGGACGATGCTCCCAAAATGTTAGGGTAATTTAACCTCTTCTGATCTGGTCTATTAACTCTCTTCAGTAATCAGTCAGAATTCTGTTCCTTTTGCAACCTGTTGGAGGTCAGTGAATGAAAAGATGACACAGGATTATGTGTAACCTAAGCAAATCATAAATGACCTGCTAGGGGCCGTCATAGGTTTATTATTTATAGCTTAAACAAAATCATGCTTGCCAATACATTTTAGCCAATCAGAATACACCATGTATGTCTCAGAACCTGAAATACGTCAATTGTCATACAATGTTCCAATTGACAACTAGAACATCCTTGAAAATGGTTATTGTTTTGTGATTATCAGTCTTTCGGACATAAACTCAAAACATTCTTCAACATTCTTCCCAATTAGCCTTGGATATATCTGGTGTTGCTTTGTCCGCCTTGGATACATCTGATGTTGCCTTGTCCTTGTACAAGTCATGCTTTAAACAAGATATTCAGCAAATATAGTTTTCTGAATATCTGTGCAATATATTTAAGGATACATGAACACATTTTGTGATTAACAGTAAATATCTTAATAAATGCAAAAAAGCGTGAATCAATATATATTTGCTATACTGCGGAAGCTCCTACACCATCAAGTATATAGAACAATGAAATGGCAGGACTATAACCTAAGAAAAACAACAATGTGTTAGAAAGATACAGAAAATGCACCATCAATATTGAGAATCTGAGTGCACTGTATAAAGGGTTAAGCAGATAAAAGAATTCCATGCAATTCGTTCAATAAGTCCATGAGGGGCTACTGTATTCAGCCGGAAGATCCAGGTGGCCTCCAAACGTAATAATGCTTTGGTACGATCGCCACCTCTGGGTGAATCTCTCAAATGGTCAATAATCATACAGGTCAATGCAGAAAGAGGATGTTTAAACTCAATAAAATGTGATGCTACTGGTTGATCCATAGATTTACCATTGAGGGCAGCTTTTATCGCAGAGCGATGAAGAGCCATACGCTCTTTGAAGTTACATGTGGTCATACCCACTTAGTACAACTTGTACAGACAGATAATTATATAGATGACATAACTGGTATCGCAAGAAAGAGAGTGTCTGATATCAAAAGTGCTTTCACAATGAGGGTGTACAAAGATGGCACCTGCTATAAGAAACGTACAAGTGTCGCATTTAGGGCATCTATAACAACCCAACCGTTTCCTTGTCTTTCTATTATCTGTGTTGGTGATGTCCCCATGGACAAGATGATCACGTAAGTTGCGGCTTCGTCTATAGCAGACCATCGGATGAACATTCCTAAAGCATGTCAGGGTTTTTACTGAAGAAACAATCGGTTACAGTCCCTTTCTGGCCTAAGGGATTAGAGTACTGGCCTCATCAAAGGTTGTAATCCAAGGGAAAATATTCAATGATTTTTTTTCTGTGATGCAGATTTCAATAATAGATCCCTATTCAGGGTCAGGACTCGTGCCCTAGTTGGAATTAATTTCTTCATGTCATATCCTCTATCTTGAAATTTACAAACCACTTTATCTAATTGAGATGGAAGCTCTTTAACATCGCTGCGGATGCGGACCACTCTCAACAGCTGGGAGTAGGGAAACCCATTTCTCTGACGTCCTAGTGGATGCTGGGAACTCCGTAAGGACCATGGGGAATAGACGGGCTCCGCAGGAGACTGGGCACTATAAGAAAGAATTAGGACTACTGGTGTGCACTGGCTCCTCCCTCTATGCCCCTCCTCCAGACCTCAGTTAGAATCTGTGCCCGGCTCGAGCTGGTTGCACACTAGGGGCTCTCCTGAGCTCCTAGTAAAGAAAGTATTTATTAGGTTTTTTATTTTCAGTGAGATCTGCTGGCAACAGACTCACTGCTACGAGGGACTTAGGGGAGAGAAGCGAACTTACCTGCTTGCAGCTAGCTTGGGCTTCTAGGCTACTGGACACCATTAGCTCCAGAGGGATCGAACACAGGCCCAGCCTCGGTCGTCCGGTCCCGGAGCCGCGCCGCAGTCCCCCTTGCAGAGCCAGAAGACGGAAGATTCTGAGGAGAAAATCGGCGGCTGAAGACTCCAGTCTTCATTAAGGTAGCGCACAGCACTGCAGCTGTGCGCCATTGCTCCCCATGCACACCACATACTCCGGTCACTGATGGGTGCAGGGCGCTGGGGGGGCGCCCTGGGCTGCAATTAGATTACCTTAAAAATGGCAAAAAACACATAATATAGTCTAATAAACTATATATGTGTAAAAATCCCCTGCCATAATATTAATAAAAGAGCGGGAGAAGTCCGCCGTGAAAGGGGCGGGGCTATCTCCCCCAGCATACTGGCGCCATTTTCTCTTCACAGTTACGCTGGAAGACAGCTCCCCAGGCTCTCCCCTGCAGTTTTCAGGCTCAATAGGGTAAAAAAGAGAGGGGGGCACTAAATTTAGGCGCAATACTGTGTATTATAGCTGCTATAGGGAAAATCACTTTGTGTAGTGTAAATCCCTGTGTTATATAGCGCTGTGGTGTGTGCTGGCATACTCTCTCTCTGTCTCCCCAAAGGACTTTGTGGGGTCCTGTCCTCAGTCAGAGCATTCCCTGTGTGTGTGCGGTGTGTCGGTACAGCTGTGTCGACATGTTTGATGAGGAGGCTTATGTGGAGGCGGAGCAGGTGCCGATAAATGTGATGTCACCCCCTGCGGGGTCGACACCAGAGTGGATGGATATGTGGAAGGTATTAACCGACAGTGTCAACTCCTTACATAAAAGGCTGGATGACGTAACAGCCGTGGGACAGCCGGCTTCTCAGCCCGTGCCTGCCCAGGCATCTCAAAGGCCATCAGGGGCTCAAAAACGCCCGCTACCTCAGATGGCAGACACAGATGTCGACACGGAGTCTGACTCCAGTGTCGACGACGACGAGACTAATGTACATTCCACTAGGGCTATCCGTTGCATGATTACGGCAATGAAAAATGTGTTGCACATTTCTGACATTAACCCAAGTACCACTAAAAAGGGTATTATGTTTGGGGAGAAAAAGCAACCAGGGGTTTTTCCCCCTTCAGATGAGTTAAATGAAGTGTGTGAAGAAGCGTGGGCTTCCCCTGATAAAAAACTAGTGATTTCTAAAAAGTTACTAATGGCGTATTCTTTCCCGCCAGAGGACAGGGTACGTTGGGAGACATCCCCGAGGGTGGATAAAGCGCTCACACTCTTGTCAAAAAAGGTGGCACTACCGTCTCAGGATACGGCCGCCTTAAAGGAGCCTGCGGATAGAAAGCAGGAGGCTATCCTGAAGTCTGTATATACACACTCAGGTACTATACTGAGACCTGCTATTGCTTCAGCATGGATGTGCAGTGCTGCAGCTGCGTGGTCTGATTCCCTGTCTGATAATATTGATTCCCTTGACAGGGACACTATATTGCTAACCATAGAGCATATTAAAGACGTAGTCTTATACATGAGAGATGCACAGAGGGATATTTGCCGGCTGGCATCTAGAATAAATGCAATGTCCATTTCTGCCAGGAGAGTATTATGGACTCGGCAGTGGACAGGTGATGCGGATTCTAAAAGGCACATGGAGGTTTTGCCTTACAAGGGTGAGGAATTGTTTGGGGATGGTCTCTCGGACCTCGTTTCCACAGCGACAGCTGGGAAGTCGACATTTTTACCCCAGGTTCCCTCACAGCCAAAGAAAGCACCGTATTATCAGGTACAGTCCTTTCGGCCCCAGAAAGGCAAGCGGGTTAAAGGCGCGTCCTTTCTGCCCAGAGGCAGGGATAGAGGGAAAAAGCTGCACCATACAGCCAGTTCCCAAGAACAGAAATCCTCCCCTGCTTCCACTAAATCCACCGCATGACACTGGGGCTCCACTGGTGGAGCCAGGTGCGGTGGGGGCATGTCTCCGGAACTTCAGCGACCGGTGAGTTCGCTCACAGGTGGATCCCTGGGTTCTCCAAGTGGTATCTCAGGGATACAAGCTGGAATTCGAGACGTCTCCCCCTTGCCGTTACCTCAAATCAGCCTTGCCTGCTACTCCCCCGGACAGGGAGGTGGTGCTGGCGGCAATTCACAAGCTGTTCCTCCAGCAGGTGATAATAAAAGTTCCCTCCTTCAACAGGGACGGGGTTACTATTCCACAATGTTTGTGGTACCGAAACCAGACGGTTCGGTGAGACCCATTCTAAATTTATAATCCTTGAACACTTATATAAGAAGGTTCAAGTTCAAAATGGAATCGCTCAGGGCGGTTATTGCATGCCTGGAAGAAGGGGATTACATGGTATCACTGGACATCAAGGATGCGTACCTGCATGTCCCCATTTACCCACCTCACCAGGTGTACCTCCGATTTGTGGTACAAGACTGCCATTACCAATTCCAGACGTTGCCGTTTGGTCTGTCCACGGCACCGAGGGTGTTTACCAAGGTAATGGCTGAAATGATGATACTCCTTCGAAAGAAGGGAGTTCTAATTATCCCATACTTGGACGATCTTCTTATAAAGGCGAGGTCCAGGGAGCAGTTGTTGGTCGGAGTAGCACTATCTCAGGAAGTGCTACAACAGCACGGCTGGATTCTGAATATTCCAAAGTCGCAGCTGGTTCCTACGACGCGTCTGCTGTTAATGGGTATGATTCTGGACACAGAACAGAAGAAGGTGTTTCTCCCGAAGGAGAAGGCCAAGGAGTTGTCATCTCTGGTCAGAGACCTCTTGAAACCAAAACAGGTGTCGGTGCATCACTGCACGCGAGTCCTGGGAAAGATGGTAGCTTCTTACGAGGCAATTCCATTCAGCAGGTTCCATGCAAGGATCTTTCAGTGGGATCTGTTAGACAAGTGGTCCGGATCGCATCTTCAGATGCATCGGCTGATCACCCTGTCCCCGAGGGCCAGGGTGTCTCTGCTGTGGTGGCTGCAGAGTGCTCATCTTCTAGAGGGCTGCAGATTCGGCATACAGGACTGGGTCCTGGTGACCACGGATGCAAGCCTCCGAGGTTGGGGGGCAGTCACGCAGGGAAGAAACTTCCAAGAGCAATGGTCGAGTCAGGAGGCTTCCCTACACATAAATATTCTGGAACTAAGGGCCATTTACAATGCCCTAAGTTAGGCAAGACCCCTGCTTCAAAACCAGCCGGTGCTGATTCAGTCAGACAACATCACGGTGGTCACCCATGTAAACCGACAGGGCGGCACAAGAAGCAGGATGGCGATGGCAGAAGCCACAAGGATTCTCCGATGGGCGGAAAATCACGTGATAGCACTGTCAGCAGTGTTCATTCCGGGAGTGGACAACTGGGAAGCAGACTTCCTCAGCAGGCACGACCTCCACCCGGGAGAGTGGGGACTTCATCCAGAAGTCTTCCAACTGATTGTAAACCATTGGGAAAGGCCACAGGTGGACATGATGGCGTCCCGCCTAAACAAAAAGATAAAAAGATATTGCACCAGGTCAAGGGACCCTCAGGCGATAGCTGTGGACGCTCTAGTGACACCGTGGGTGTACCAGTCGGTTTATGTGTTCCCTCCTCTTCCTCTCATACCAAAGGTGCTGAGGATAATAAGGAAGAGAGGAGTAAGAACTATACTCATCGTTCCGGATTGGCCAAGAAGGACTTGGTACCCGGAACTACAAGAAATGATCTCAGAGTACCCTTGGCCTCTGCCTCTCAGACTGGACCTGCTACAGCAGGGGCCCTGTCTGTTCCAAGACTTACCGCGGCTGCGTTTGACGGCATGGCGGTTGAACACTGGATCCTGATGGAAAAGGGCATTCCGGATGAAGTCATTCCTACGCTGATAAAAGCTAGGAAAGATGTGACAGCAAAGCATTATCACCGCATATGGCGAAAATATGTTGCTTGGTGTGAGGCTATGAAGGCCCCCACAGAAGAATTTCAGCTGGGTCGATTTCTACACTTCCTACAGTCAGGAGTGATTATGGGCCTAAAATTGGGATCCATTAAAGTCCAGATTTCGGCCCTGTCTATTTTCTTTCAAAAAGAACTGGCTTCACTGCCTGAAGTTCAGACGTTTGTTAAGGGAGTGCTGCATATTCAGCCCCCTTTTGTGCCCCCAGTGGCACCTTGGGATCTCAACGTTGTGTTGGATTTCCTAAAATCACATTGGTTTGAGCCACTTCAGACCGTGGAATTAAAATATCTCACGTGGAAAGTGGTCATGCTTTTGGCCTTGGCTTCGGCTAGGCAGGCGTCAGAATTGGCGGCTTTGTCCTGTAAAAGCCCCTATCTGATTTTCCATATAGACAGAGCAGAATTGAGGACGCGTCCCCAATTCCTCCCTAAGGTGGTATCAGCGTTTCATTTGAACCAACCTATTGTGGTGCCTGTGGCTACTCGGGACTTGAAGGCCTCCAAGTTGCTGGACATAGTCCGGGCCCTGAATATATATGTTTCCAGGACGGCTAGAGTCAGAAAGACTGACTCGCTGTTTATCCTGCATGCACCCAACAAGCTGGGTGCTCCTGCTTCTAAGCAGACTATTGCTCGCTGGATCTGCTCCACGATTCAACTTGCACATTCTGCGGCTGGACTGCCGCATCCTAAATCAGTCAAAGCCCATTCCACGAGGAAGGTGGGCTCTTCTTGGGCGGCTGCCCGAGGGGTCTTGGCTTCACAACTTTGCCGAGCTGCTACCTGGTCGGGATCAAACACGTTTGCAAAATTCTACAAGTTTGATACCCTGGCTGAGGAGGACCTTGAGTTTGCTCATTCGGTGCTGCAGAGTCATCCGCACTCTCCCGCCCGTTTGGGAGCTTTGGTATAATCCCCATGGTCCTTACGGAGTTCCCAGCATCCACTAGGACGTCAGAGAAAATAAGAATTTACTCACCGGTAATTCTATTTCTCGTAGTCCGTAGTGGATGCTGAGTGCCCATCCCAAGTGCGGATTGTCTGCAATACTTGAATATAGTTATTGCCTAACTAAAGGGTTATTGTTATAAGCCATCTGTTCGTGAGGCTCAGTTATTATTCATACTGTTAACTGGGTATAGTATCACGAGTTGTACGGTGTGATTGGTGTGGCTGGTATGAGTCTTACCCGGGATTCCAAATCCTTTCCTTATTGTGTCAGCTCTTCCGGGCACAGTTTCCCTAACTGAGGTCTGGAGGAGGGGCATAGAGGGAGGAGCCAGTGCACACCAGTAGTCCTAATTCTTTCTTAGAGTGCCCAGTCTCCTGCGGAGCCCGTCTATTCCCCATGGTCCTTACGGAGTTCCCAGCATCCACTACGGACTACGATAAATAGAATTACCGGTGAGTAAATTCTTATTTTTTAGCTGTGGTGGATGACTCTTTGCTAAAATTAAAGTGTTGTAATGCGTTTCTTTAGTAAAGATAGATGTAACAATTGTATTGTGTTTGAAGCTGACCTCAACATCCAGAAATGAAATGGAGACACGGCTCCATTTATATGTGAATTTGATGGTGCTATCCATGTTGTTAATTTACTGCATCATTAGCTCAAAGATATCCAGTTCACCCTCCCAGATAATAAAGATATCATCTATATACCTGCAAAATAATTTGATATTTTGATTATATTGTCCAGAAAATAAACATATCTTGTTCTTGTTTAAACATGCATATATTTGTGTAGGCCAGCGCGACCACATTGCGCAGACAGATTGCTGCAGGTATATATGTCCATCAAAAAATAATAATTGCGGGTAAGAAGTAATTCAAGCAGCTGTAAACAGAAATTTAAATTCAACTCAAAATCTGTAGTAAGATTATTCGGAAATTCCTCCATTGCTAGTAGACCACCCATATTGGAAATGGACGTACTGTATACAGACTCTCAACGTCCATAGCGCACATAATCATTGAGCCCGAAATCACTGTCATCTTCTGAAGTAAATAAAAAAATCAGTAGTGTCCTTAAGATATGTGGGACATTTCACAATGTGTGGTTGAAGAGATGTGTCTAAAAGCTGAGAAACGGGTTGCTAAAGACTGCCCCTAGCAGATATTATCGGGCGGCTGGGAGGATTATTCAAACATTTATGAATCTTAGGAAGTTTGTAGAATATTGGAGTCACTGGATCCAATTGTATGAGTGCTTGCTGTAGTTCAGGATTAATAAAGTTGGAACTAACAGAAGATTGAAGAATATAGTTCAATTCCTTCTGAAATTTAGATGTGGGGTCATAGGTTAATTTTCTGTAGACAGAGGTGTCTGACAATTGGCGCATGATCTCGCTGTGATAGTCATCAATGTTTTGTATGACGAGTCCACCGCCCTCATCTGCGGGCCTAATGGGTGTCTTTAATGCTCTCCATTGTGCTCTCGAAAGATTGAAATAGCAGCGAGGAGGCACAGCTGTATAACGAGACATGGAGTCATCCAATAGTCTAGTGAATGTTTTAATGCTTGAATTTGCTGACGAAGGGTCAAAACTTCATTTGGATCATGTTTGGATGAGCTTGGGAATTGGATCCAAAGGCATAACTACACTTTATCCTGGAAGAACTCCCTCTGGTACATTTTCTGTTAAGGTGATGTAGATCTGTCTGCCAATCGAAGTCATTATGTGGAACGGTTGTTAAGTAAGATAAACCAAAGTTCAATAAACTTTCTTCATTATCTGTGAATGGTCAATTGGATAAATTGAATACTAATTTTTCTTTCTGGCGGTTTGTTTTGTAGGTCCTTTGGTTTTGGTCCCCCCCACCCGACAGGTTCTTGTGTTCTTGATTCTGCTGCCCATCAGGTAGTCACCCCTAAAGGGGGTCTCTGATTATTTATAGAATCATAAGACTCCAGGCCAACAAAGTCACTATCACTTTGTGAAGAGGTCATATTTTCTCCTCGGCGTTTCCTTTGTGGGTACCATGATGACTTACGGTGACGATAAGGGTGTCTAGTGGGTTCATTGACAGTTAACCAGCGATACACACTGTTGGTGTCATAATCCTGCTGTAAAATTTGAAATTTTGTTTTCTTAAATTTTTGTAGGTCTCTCTTGTAAGTATCAACCTGTGTCTGAAATTTAGACCACCACTGATCATTATCAGGATCTTCCATCAAGGTATTGTTATTCTTCAATTCTTTTATTTTAACTTTAGTGTTTTTGAGTTCTCTGTATGCTTCTTCCACAACAAGTGGGATTAGATCCAAACTACACTTATTCAGGATGGCAATCCACCTCCGACAAAAATCCGGATTAGTTCTCCCGATTGTCGGGACATTACGTACACGGAATCCCCTTGGAATAAACTTCCAACAAAAGTAGTCTGATAGGGACTGTCCATGTAAAGTGTAATCGATCTCCCTTTTGTGAAGCTTTAATAGTAAATTATATAAATCCTCAGATGAGGTATCTTGAATATCTTCCACATCAAATAAAATATTAGCGGCCTCATCATCAGTGAAGGATAGAGTTTCCCCAACCGGTAGCGTAGCAGTGTGATGTCATCTACTTGAGCCCAGCTGCCCGAGTCCTATGGCTGATGCTGGGATTCCCACTCTGGCTGTGAACATGAGGGGAGGAGTGATGGACTTACACTGGGGGATATAAGGAAAGCCATTCTCTGTACTCTGTATTTATGTTGTTCTTGACAACGGGATTGTGGATCCCGAAACATTTGAAAATAAACCTTTGATTATTACAAAGCCCTGCAGTGCCTTGCTTCCATCTCCCTGGTTGGGGGATAATCTGGCATCTGCATATTCTTACAATGGCAACGCAGGCAGTTGCACCATCATTTGTGAGTGCCAATATAGCACTTTCTCTCTTTCTCTCTCTCTCTCTCTCTCTCTCTCTCTCTCTATGTATGTATATATATATATATATATATATATATATATATACACTGTGTATATATATATGTATGTATATATATATATATATATATATATATTATTCTAGGATGTCCAGAAATAAACCAAAGTGTATTAATGTAATATGTTGCAATAAGTCACTATAAAACATGCAAAAATTCTATATATTCATTATGTCACAGGGTATAACGAGGATGAGTTGCATGGTTTAGCAGATAGCCCCAGCAGATGGCTCAACAGCCATTTCAGTGCCCATAAGAACCTTCATCATAGGGCATAATGCTGCTGGCTGACAGCATGATATTAGAATAATACACTTTTTTCTACTACTGCAAATGTGCAAAGGTGTGCTGGTTTATTTCTGGACATTCTGGAATATGCTTACTATTTATCTTTTATAATAATCCAGTGTTTAGGTGCTTCAACAAATAATATAGAGCTTTACTGATGTTAGCAGAATATATATATATATATATATATATATATATAAAAAGGAGGAAGCTGAGCAGCGCCAATTAGCGATAACAATTTGTACTAGTATATGGACCAGAATTACTATAAATACTTCTAAAAAGTACACTCCCTTCAATATATTTAGGGCGTCAGCTCATGTCTTAAGTAAAAAACACTGGTAAGGTGTTTTACAAGTAATCTCAGAAATGGTGGATAAGATACTTTAGAGCGACCAATGGTGTCAATAAATATTATAATAGGAGGGTAAAAGTTAAAAAAATTTTTTTTAATCACAATAACATTCGCACCAATAAAAGATATAAAGAAAAACCACAATAAAAAATATGTATAAAAAAATTACACGATCAGAGATAAAAAAGTCAATACAAAAATATCACCAACATATATAAAAATATGTTAAAAAGATGTATATATATGGTAAAAGCTATGAGGACTCAATTTAGAAAAAATATATATTATCGATTCATAAGATCAACTATAGGTAAAAAATCAATATCTTAACTTAAGAGATGGTAGGTATATGTTGGTGATATTTTTGTATTGACTTTTTTATCTCTGATCATATATATATATATATATATATATATATTAGTGATGTGCACCGGAAATTTTTCGGGTTTTGTGTTTTGGTTTTGGATTCGGTTCCGCGGCCGTGTTTTGGATTCGGACGCGTTTTGGCAAAACCTCCCTGAAAATTTTTTGTCGGATTCGGGTGTGTTTTGGATTCGGGTGTTTTTTTTTACAAAAAAACCTCAAAAACAGCTTAAATCATAGAATTTGGGGGTCATTTTGATCCCATAATATTATTAACCTCAATAACCATAATTTCCACTCATTTTCAGTCTATTCTGAACACCTCACACCTCACAATATTATTTTTAGTCCTAAAATTTGCACCGAGGTCGCTGGATGGCTAAGCTAAGCGACACAAGTGGCCGACACAAACACCTGGCCCATCTAGGAGTGGCACTGCAGTGTCAGGCAGGATGGCACTTCAAAAAAATTGTCCCCAAACAGCACATGATGCAAAGAAAAAAAGAGGCGCACCAAGGTCGCTGTGTGACTAAGCTAAGCGACCCAAGTGGCCGACACAAACACCTGGCCCATCTAGGAGTGGAACTGCAGTGTCAGACAGGATGGCCCTTCAAAAAAATAGTCCCCAAACAGCACATGATGCAAAGAAAAAAAGAGGCGCAATGAGGTAGCTGTGTGACTAAGCTAAGCGACCCAAGTGGCCGACATGAAGACCCAAGTGGCCGACACAAACACCTGGCCCATCTAGGAGTGGCACTGCAGTGTCAGACAGGATGGCACTTCAAAAAATAGTCCCCAAACAGCACATGATGCAAAGAAAAAAAGAGGCGCAATGAGGTAGCTGTGTGACTAAGCTAAGTGACCCAAGTGGCCGACACAAACACCTGGCCCATCTAGGAGTGGCACTGCAGTGTCAGGCAGGATGGCACTTCAAGAAAATAGTCCCCAAACAGCACATGATGCAAAGAAAAAAAGAGGCGCACCAAGGTCGCTGTGTGACTAAGCTAAGCGACACAAGTGGCCGACACAAACACCTGGCCCATCAAGGAGTGGCACTGCAGTTTTCTATCGAGAGGATGAGTCCTTCCATCCTCATGTGAAGCTGAACCACTAGCCATGAACATAGGCCAGGGCTTCAGCCGTTCCTTGCCACTCCGTGTCGTAAATGGCATATTGGCAAGTTTACGCTTCTCATCAGAAGCTTTTAATTTTGATTTTTGGGTCATTTTACTGAACTTTTGTTTTTTGGATTTTACATGCTCTCTACTATGACATTGGGCATCGGCCTTGGCAGACGACGTTGATGGCATTTCATCGTCTCGGCCATGACTAGTGGCAGCTGCTTCAGCACGAGGTGGAAGTGGATCTTGATCTTTCCCTAATTTACCCTCCACATTTTTGTTCTCCATTTTTTAATGTGTGGAATTATATGCCAGTATCAATAGCAATGGCCTACTACTATATATACTGCGCACAACTGAAATGCACCACAGGTATAGATGGATAGTATACACACAGAGGTAGGTAGAGCAGTGGCCTTCCGTACCGTACTGCTATATATACTGGTGGTCACTGTCAGCAAACTGCAAAACTAAAATGCACCACAGGTATAGAATCTAGATGGATAGTATACTTGACGACACAGAGGTAGGTAGAGCAGTGGCCTTCCGTACCGTACTGCTATATATACTGGTGGTCACTGGTCAGCAAAACTCTGCACTGTACTCCTCCTATATAATATACTGGTGGTCCCCAGTCCCCACAATAAAGCAGTGTGAGCACATATATATGCAGCACACTGAGCACAGATATGGAGTGTTTTTCAGGCAGACAACGTATACTGGTGGTCACTGTCATCAAAACTCTGCACTGTACTCCTCCTATATAATATACTGGTGGTCCCCAGTCCCCACAATAAAGCAGTGTGAGCACAGATATATGCAGCATACTGAGCACAGATATGGAGTGTTTTTCAGGCAGACAACGTATACTGATGGTCACTGTCAGCAAAACTCTGCACTGTACTCCTCCTATATAATACAGCTGCTCCCCAGTCCCCACAATTAAGCAGTGTGAGCACAGATATATGCAGCACACTGAGCACAGATATGGAGTGTTTTTCAGGCAAACAACGTATACTGGTTGTCACTGGTCAGCAAAACTCTGCACTGTACTCCTCCTATATAATACAGCTGCTCCCCAGTCCCCACAATTAAGCAGTGTGAGCACAGATATATGCAGCACACTGAGCACAGATATGGAGCGTTTTTCAGGCAGACAACGTATACTGGTGGTCACTGGTCAGCAAAACTCTGCACTGTACTCCTTCTATATAATACAGCTGCTCCCCAGTCCCCACAATTAAGCAGTGTGAGCACAGATATATGCAGCACACTGAGCACAGATATGGAGTGTTTTTCTGGCAGACAACGTATACTGGTGGTCACTGGTCAGCAAAACTCTGCACTGTACTCCTCCTATATAATACAGCTGCTCCCCAGTCCCCACAATTTAGCAGTGTGAGCACAGATATATGCAGCACACTGAGCACAGATATGGAGTGTTTTTCAGGCAGACAAAGTATGCTGGTGGTCACTGGTCAGCAAAACTCTGCACTGTACTCCTCCTATATAATACAGCTGCTCCCTAGTCCCCACAATTAAGCAGTGTGAGCACAGATATATGCAGCACACTGAGCACAGATATGGAGTGTTTTTCAGGCAGACAACGTATACTGGTGGTCACTGGTCAGCAAAACTCTGCACTGTACTCCTCCTATATAATACAGCTGCTCCCCAGTCCCCACAATTAAGCAGTGTGAGCACAGATATATGCAGCACACTGAGCACAGATATGGAGCGTTTTTCAGGCAGACAACGTATACTGGTGGTCACTGGTCAGCAAAACTCTGCACTGTACTCCTTCTATATAATACAGCTGCTCCCCAGTCCCCACAATTAAGCAGTGTGAGCACAGATATATGCAGCACACTGAGCACAGATATGGAGTGTTTTTCTGGCAGACAACGTATACTGGTGGTCACTGGTCAGCAAAACTCTGCACTGTACTCCTCCTATATAATACAGCTGCTCCCCAGTCCCCACAATTTAGCAGTGTGAGCACAGATATATGCAGCACACTGAGCACAGATATGGAGTGTTTTTCAGGCAGACAACATATACTGGTGGTCACTGGTCAGCAAAACTCTGCACTGTACTCCTATATAATACAGCTGCTCCCCAGTCCCCACAATTAAGCAATAAGCACTGCAGCACAAATATTATTAATAAACGGAGAGGACGCCAGCCACGTACTCTCCCTAACATTTCCAATGCACGAGTGAAAATGGCGGCGACGCGCGGCTGCTTATATAGAATCCGAATCTCGCGAGAATCTGACAGCGGGATGATGAGGTTCGGGCGCGCTCGGATTAACCGAGCCATACGGGAGAATCCGAGTATGCCTCGGACCCGTGTAAAATGGGTGAAGTTCGGGGGGTTCGGTTTCCGAGGAACCGAACCCGCTCATCACTAATATATATATATATATATATATATATATATATATTTATTAGTGATGTGCACCGGATATTTTTCGGGTTTTGTGTTTTGGTTTTGGATTCGGTTCCGCGGCCGTGTTTTGGATTCGGACGCGTTTTGGCAAAACCTCCCTGAAAATTTTTTGTGGGATTTGGGTGTGTTTTGGATTCGGGTGTTTTTTTACAAAAAACCCTCAAAACCAGCTTAAATCATAGAATGTGGGGGTCATTTTGATCCCATAGTATTATTAACCTCAATAACCATAAATTCCACTCATTTCCAGTCTATTCTGAACACCTCACACCTCACAATATTATTTTTAGTCCTAAAATTTGCACCGAGGTTGCTGTGTGACTAAGCTAAGCAACCCAAGTGGCCAACACAAACACCTGGCCCATCTAGGAGTGGCACTGTAGTGTCAGACAGGATGGCACTTCAAAAAATAGTCCCCAAACAGCACATGATGCAAAGCAAAAAAGAGGTGCACCAAGGTCGCTGGATGGCTAAGCTAAGCAACCCAAGTGGCCGACACAAACACCTGGCCCATCTAGGAGTGGCACTGCAGTGTCAGACAGGATGACACTTCAAATAAATAGTCCTCAAACAGCACATGATGCAAAGAAAAAAAGAGCGGCAATGAGGTAGCTGTGTGACTAAGCTAAGCGACCCAAGTGGCCGACACAAACACCTGGCCCATCTAGGAGTGGCACTACTGCAGTGTCAGACAGGATGGCACTTCAAAAAATAGTCCCCAAACAGCACATGATGCAAAGAAAAAAAGAGGTGCACCAAGGTCGCTTTGTGACTAAGCTAAGCGACCCAAGTGGCCGACATAAACACCTGGCCCATCTAGGAGTGGCACTGCAGTGTCAGGCAGAATGGCACTTCAAAAAAATTGTCCCCAAACAGCACATGATGCAAAGAAAAAAAGAGGTGCAATGAGGTAGCTGTGTGACTAAGCTAAGCGACCCAAGTGGCCGACACAAACACCTGGCCCATCTAGGAGTGGCACTGCAGTGTCAGACAGGATGGCACTTCAAAAAATAGTCCCCAAACAGCACATGATGCAAAGAAAACAAGAGGTGCACCAAGGTCGCTGGATGGCTAAGCTAAGCAACCCAAGTGGCCGACACAAACACCTGGCCCATCTAGGAGTGGCACTGCAGTGTCAGACAGGATGGCACTTCAAAAAAATAGTCCCCAAACAGCACATGATGCAAAGAAAATAAGAGGTGCAATGAGGAAGCTGTGTGACTAAGCTAAGCGACCCAAGTGGCCGACACAAACACCTGGCCCATCTAGGAGTGGCACTGCAGTGTTAGACAGGATGGCACTTCAAAAAATAGTCCCCAAACAGCACATGATGCAAAGAAAAATGAAAGAAAAAAGAGGTGCAAGATGGATTTGTCCTTGGGCCCTCCCACCCACCCTTATGTTGTATAAACAGGACATGCACACTTTAACAAACCCATCATTTCAGCGACAGGGTCTGCCATACGACTGTGACTGACATGACTGGTTGGTTTGGGCCCCCACCAAAAAAGAAGCAATCAATCTCTCCTTGCACAAACTGGCTCTACAGAGGCAAAATGCCACCTCCTCCTCATCGTCCGATTCCTCACCCCTTTCACTGTGTACATCCCCCTCCTCACAGATTATTAATTCGTCCCCACTGGAATCCACCATCTCAGGTCCCTGTGCACTTTCTGGAGGCAATTGCTGGTGAATGTTTCCACGGAGGAATTGATTATAATTCATTTTGATGAACATCATCTTCTCCACATTTTCTGGAAGTAACCTCGTACGCTGATTGCTGACAAGGTGAGCGGCTGCACTAAACACTCTTTCGGAGTACACACTGTAGGGGGGGCAACTTAGGTAAAATAAAGCCAGTTTGTGCAAGGGCCTCCAAATTGCCTCTTTTTCCTGCCAGTATACGTACGGACTGTCTGACGTGCCTACTTGGATGTGGTCACTCATATAATCCTCCACCATTCTGTCAATGGTGAGAGAATCAAATGCAGTGACAGTTGACGACATGTCAGTAATCGTTGGCAGGTCCTTCAGTCCGGACCAGATGTCAGCACTCGCTCCAGACTGCCCTGCATCACCGCCAGCGGGTGGGCTCGGAATTCTTAGCCTTTTTCTCGCAGCCCCAGTTGCGGGAGAATGTGAAGGAGGAGCTGTTGACGGGTCAAGTTCCGCTTGACTTGACAATTTTCTCACCAGCAGGTCTTTGAACCTCTGCAGACTTGTGTCTGCGGAAAGAGAGATCCAACGTAGGTTTTAAATCTAGGATCGAGCACGGTGGCCAAAATGTATTGCTCTGATTTCAACAGATTGACCACCCGTGAATCCTGGTTAAGCAAATTAAGGGCTCCATCCACAAGTCCCACATGCCTAGCAGAATCGCTCTGTTTTAGCTCCTCCTTCAATCTCTCCAGTTTCTTCTGCAAAAGCCTGATGAAGGGAATGACCTGACTCAGGCTGGCAGTGTCTGAACTGACTTCACGTGTGGCAAGTTCAAAGGGTTGCAGAACCTTGCACAACGTTGAAATCATTCTCCACTGCGCTTGAATTAGGTGCATTCCCCCTCCTTTGCCTATATCGTAGGTAGCTGTATAGGCTTGAATGGCCTTTTGCTGCTCCTCCATCCTCTGAAGCATATAGAGGGTTGATTTCCACCTCGTTACCACCTCTTGCTTCAGATGATGGCAGGGCAGGTTCAGGAGTGCTTGCTGGTGCTCCAGTCTTCGGCACACGGTGGCTGAATGCCGAAAGTGGCCCGCAATTCTTTGGGCCACCGACAGCATCTCTTGCACGCCCCGGTCGTTTTTTAAATAATTCTGCACCACCAAATTCAATGTATGTGCAAAACATGGGACGTGCTGGAATTTGCCCACATGTAATGCCCGCACAATATTGGTGGCGTTGTCCGATGTCACAAATCCCCAGAAGAGTCCAATTGGGGTAAGCCATTCTGTGATGATGTTCCTCAGTTTCCGTAAGAGGTTGTCAGCTTTGTGCCTCTTATGGAAAGCGGTGATACAAAGCATAGCCTGCCTAGGAACGAGATGGCGTTTGTGAGATGCTGCTACTGGTGCCGCCGCTGCTGTTCTTGCTGCGAGAGATAATACATCTACCCAGTGGGCTGTCATAGTCATATAGTCCTTAGTCTGCCCTGCTCCACTTGTCCACATGTCCGTGGTTAAGTGGACATTGGGTACAACTGCATTTTTTAGGACACTGTTGACTCTTTTTCTGAGGTCTATGTACATTCTCGGTATCGCCTGCCTAGATTAATAGAACCTAGATGGTATTTGGTACCAGGGACACAGTACCTCAAGCAAATCTCTAGTTACCTGTGAATTAACGGTGGATACCGGAAACACGTTTAAACCTCCCAGGCTGCCAAGGCCTGAGTTATCCGCTTTGCAGCAGGATGACTGCTGTGATATTTCATCTTCCTCGCAAAGGACTGTTGGACAGTCAATTGCTTACTGGAAGTAGTACAAGTGGTCTTCCGACTTCCCCTCTGGGATGACGATCGACTCCCAGCAGCAACAACAGCAGCGCCAGCAGCAGTAGGCGTTACACTCAAAGATGCATCGGAGGAATCCCAGGCAGGAGAGAACTCGTCAGACTTGACAGTGACATGGCCTGCAGGACTATTGGCTTTCCTGTCTAAGGAGGAAATTACCACTGAGGGAGTTGGTGGTATGGTTTGCAGGAGCTTGGTTACAAGAGGAAGGAATTTAGTTGGCAGTGGACTGCTTCCGCTGTCATCCAAAGTTTTTGAACTTGTCAGTGACTTCTGATGAATGTGCTCCAGGTGACGTATAAGGGAGGATGTTCCCAGTTGGTAACGTCCTTACTCCTACTTATTACAGCTTGACAAAGGCAACACACGGCTTGACACCAGTTGTCCGCATTTCTGTTGAAATAATTCCACACCGAAGAGGTGATTTTTTTTGTAATTTGACCAGGCATGTCAATGGCCATATTCGTCCCACGGACAACATGTGTCTCCCCGGGGGCCTGACTTAAACAAACCACCTCACCATCAGAATCCTCCTTGTCAATTTCCTCCTCAGCGCCAGCGACACTCATATCCTCATCCTGGTGTACTTCAACAGTGACATCTTCAATTTGACTATCAGGAACTGGACTGCGGGTGCTCCTTCCAGCACTTGCAGGGGGCATGCAAATGGTGGAAGGCGCCACCTCTTCCCGTCCAGTGTTGGGAAGGTCAGGCATCGCAACTGACACAATTGGACTCTCCTTGGGGATTTGTGATTTAGAAGAACACACAGTTCTTTGCTGTGCTTTTGCCAGCTTAAGTCTTTTCATTTTTCTAGTGGGAGGATGAGTGCTTCCATCCTCATGTGAAGCTGAACCACTAGCCATGAACATAGGCCAGGGCCCTTAGCCATTCCTTGCCACTCCGTGTCGTAAATGGCACATTGGCAAGTTTACGCTTCTCCTCAGACGCTTTTAATTTAGATTTTTGGGTCATTTTACTGAACTTTAGTTTTTTTGATTTTACATGCTCTCTACTATGACATTGGGCATCGGCCTTGGCAGACGACGTTAATGGCATTTCATCGTCTCGGCCATGACTAGTGGCAGCAGCTTCAGCACGAGGTGGAAGTGGATCTTGATCTTTCCCTATTTTACCCTCCACATTTTTGTTCTCCATTTTTTAATGTGTGGAATTATATGCCAGTAATATATCAATAGCAATGGCCTACCACTATATATACTGCGCACAACTTAAATGCACCACAGGTATGGATGGATAGTATACTTGACGACACAGAGGTAGGTAGAGAAGTGGCCTACTGTACCGTACTGCTATATATTATATACTGGTGGTCAGCAAAATTATGCACTGTCCTACTACTATATATATACTGTGCACAACTTAAATGCACCACAGGTATGGATGGATGGTATACTTGACGAAACAGAGGTAGGTAGAGCAGTAGCCTACTGTACCGTACTGCTATATATTATATACTGGTGGTCAGCTAAATTATGCACTGTCCTGGTATTACATATATACTGCGCACAACTTAAATGCACCACAGGTATGAATGGATAGTATACTTGACGACACAGAGGTAGGCAGAGCAGTGGCCTACTGTACCGTACTGCTATATATTATATACTGGTGGTCAGCAAAATTATGCACTGTCCTACTACTATATATATACTGCACACAACTTAAATGCACCACAGGTATGGATGGATAGTATACTTGACAACACAGAGGTAGATAGAGCAGTGGCCTACTGTACCGTACTGCTATATATTATATACTGGTGGTCAGCAAAATTATGCACTGTCCTACTACAATATATATACTGCGCACAACTTAAGTGCACCACAGGTATGGATGGATAGTATACTTGACGACACAGAGGTAGGTAGAGCAGTGGCCTACTGTACCGTACTGCTATATATTATATACTGGTGGTGAGCAAAATTATGCACTGTCCTCCTACTACTGCGCACAACAACTAAAATGCACCACAGGTATGGATGGATAGTATACTTGACGACACAGAGGTAGGAAGAGCAGTGGCCTACTGTACCGTACTGCTATATATTATATACTGGTGGTCACTGGTCAGCAAAGTTATGCACTGTCCTCCTACTATATACTACAATGCAGCACAGATATGGAGCGTTTTTCAGGCAGAGAACGTATAATACTGGTGGTCACTGGTCAGCAAAACTCTGCACTGTCCTCCTACTATATAATACTGGTGGACCCCAGTCCCCACAATAAAGCACACTGAGCACAGATATTTGCAGCACACTGAGCACAGATATTTGCAGCACACTGAACACAGAAACTGAGAGAACGCCAGCCACGTCCTCTCACTATCATCTCCAATGCACGAGTGAAAAATGGCGGCGATGCGCGTCTCCTTATATAGAATACAAATCTCGTGAGAATCCGACAGCGGGATGATGATGTTCGGGCGCGCTCGGGTTAACCGAGCGAGGCGGGAGGAACCGAGTCTGCCTCGGACCCGTGTAAAATGGGTGAATTTCGGGGGGGGGGGTCGGATTCCGAGGAACCGAACCCGCTCATCTCTAATATATATACATCACTCAGGCTCTGTTTACACGGCAGCCTTTCTTCCACCGTCTCTCCCGGACTGTCTCCAAACAGCAGCTGCCATACTTGTCTGCCACAGTACCTCCTGGGGGTATATTTATTAAAGTACAATTTTGAGATCATTTTAATAAATCTACAAATTCATCTGAAATCGATTATATTTTATTTTCTAAATCCCTTCAAAAATCCCACATGTACTAATAATCCGTTTTGCATTCAATTTTCAAATCAAATTCGATGTTGATTCATGTTTGGAAGGGATTTTGTGTTGAGATTTTGAAACCCCTTACAAAATTGAACCTCAAATCCCCATTAAAATCCCCAGTAAAATCAAACAGAACTTCGTCACTGCTTCCTATTGGTCCAAATATATCATATAAACACTAATTAAAGGGGAAGCTCCCTCTTTATACTGTTTTATACATGAAAACCTAATTGATGATTAAAAATTTGTATTTTGTTAAATACTTACAGCTAAAATAGTTGTAAGTAAACTTATCCCTAATCTGCCCTCCTGCCTGCCTTGCACTTTCTGCGCTCACATAGTCAGTTGTTCGTAACAAAACCTGTGCATGCTCCTTGTTTATTGCATAATCTGGGTGGAGATGTTTATTTAATGCGTGATTATGCAATAGACGGCAGCAGAGCAAAATATAAGACAAGTTTGTCAAATAATATAATAGTATGCCTCTTGAATTATCTATTTTTAATAGACAAAAGGTGCATTCTGTCATGGATTGGGTGGCTATATGTGCCTCTTTATACTTATGCTCAGCAGGAATTTGATGATTTGTCACTGTAGTCAAACGCCAGTAGCAACAGCCATAGCCTAAATCACATGTTGTGGGGGGGGGGGGGGGGGATTAGAACAATATAGTAACAATTACTATTATCTGCTTCATTAAAACATATATGGTATCCATTGGGTCAGGAAAGTCCCAAAAATTGTGACCAGTGTGCCTCCTTTTTATACCCTGGCAGAGACGTTAAGGCAACCTCAGTAACCTTGCATGTTTTTAAAATTAAATGTATTTAAGTTAGACTGAAATACTTCTTCAGCTGTAACACTATACAGGTTTTAAACAAAGTTAGCAGTTCAGCATGGAGATATTACATTAACAGATACATCATCACTGATATTCAAGCATAAACAAATCATTCACTTGGTTTTTTGTTGTAACAGACATTGCTTCAATAAAAACATTTAAAAAACAATAAATTGTTATGCTGTGTTCATAGCACTAAATATATGTATATCTCTATGAATATGATTAGATGTGTGCCAGATTATTTTTGCTCATTTTGGTTTGCAAAGATGCTGTGACTTGTATTGATTTTGTATTTTATTTAAAAAATTAACAAAAAAAGCTAAAATCAAATAATTTGGGTCTTTTTTTTCTTCCTACGTAATTATTAACTTTAACAACATTATTTCCCAGTCATTTTTAGTCAATTTTGATTACCTGACAGCTCACAATATTGTTTTCACCCAGTTTAGGCCAAAGGCTGCAGCAAACTGGCTCAATACTAAGTGACAGAGCAGCAACACCAGCACACAGCAATTTACAGCACATCCATGAAACATTGCCACGCACCAGTGGCAGAAATAAACAGTGGTGCAAGATGTAATTGTCCATGGTCCCTCCAACCAAACCCTTATGTTGGATATTAAAAGGAATATGCACAATTTAACAAACCAAGCACTTCAGCAACAGGGACTGCCACTTTTGTGTCTGAAGTGCTTGGTTTGTTTAGGCCCTACAAAACAAACTACCAATGGTCTTAAGGCATCTAAGTGGACAGTTTTTTAGTAGCATGATGTCATCGTCACTACCATTATCATCCTAACCCTCATTAGTATGTATATCATCCTCACACAATATTAATTCATCCATACTGGAATCCAGCATTTCAGAAGTCTCTGTACTTTGATGTAATTGCTGGTAAAGGTCTTCCTTGTGGAATTTGTAGTTCACTTTGATGAACATCATCTTTTCCACTTTTTGAGGAAGTAGCCTCTTATGCCAATCTCTGATCAGGTTCCCAGCTGTGCTGAAAACTCTTTCTGAGTACACACTGGTGGGTGGGAAGCTTAAGTAATGCAAAGACATTTTGTACAATGGCCTCCAAATTGCCTTTTTCCTTTCTGTAGTCAAAGGAACTCTGTGACATTCTTTGGATCAAGACCATATTAGAGTACATACACCAAAACAGTATATTTATTTTTCACTTCACAGCTCAACTCGCACTGCCACAATTCAAAGTGCTTTTATATGTATGTGAATAATAAATGCACAGGGTTAAAAATGTGCCAGAACTATACTTATTTTTTACTTTGCAGCTCAACTCAAACTGAAGCAATTCAAAAGGCTTCCTTTTATTTGTACTGTATGAGAAAAATAAATGCATATGGGTAATGTGCACCAGAACAGTACAAACAATAGAATGATACTTTGCAGCTCAACTCAAACTGTGGCAATTCAAAGTTCATTTATTATATGTATGTGAATAATAAATGCACAACGGTAAAGTGTGCCAGAACAGTCGAGCACTGGAACAATATATTTATTTTTCACTTTGCAGCTCAATTCAAACTGTGGCTATTCAAAGGTAATTTATCATATGTATGTTAATAATAAATGCACAGGGGTACAGTGCACACATGTTGTACAAACTTAAAATAATCCTTTTTTCACCTTTTTTTCATAAATGTTTACCTTTTGTACTTTTTTAAAATGTGTTTTTTGTTATTTTTTTGCCACTGATTGACAACAATGCACCTGTATAAGTCGGGCCACAGCACAATCAATTGTATACAAAGCACAGCCACTATAAGTCTGTACACAGCACAACCACTTGTATACTTTGGCACAGCCACTATGAGTCTGGACAGCACAGACAATTTATTAATTTAACCAGCAGAGTACAGCACCACACACATCAGTGTGCCTGGAGTCCCGGCTGTTGCACCATTATATAAAATAAAAAATCCATGAGAATCCGACCCTGGAAGGATTCCGTTTTGCCTTGATTTGGAATCCGAGCCTGGCGGGAAACCCGAAGCCGCTGCTCGGATTGACTCAGATACTATAAATTTGGGCTCTTTCGGATTTAAGGTAATCCAGATCGCTCAGCTCTAAAAAAAAAAAAAAGTATATGTTCATGTTTGAATTGCTCATTGCATTTTGAGTTGCTCATTGCATTTTTGAGTTGCTCATTGCAACATAATACAAAAATGCATAACAAAATGGTTGCATCTTTTATATTTTTAGAATGCTGTTGTCTGCGCGCAGACATGTGACTATCCCAGTGTGAAATATTAAATTCAGAGGACTCATAAACTTTTAAGATACTCATAAAAAAACCTCTCTATGTGAGCAGATGGTGTGGCTGATGCCCTGCATCCTTGGAATTAGATGGTTGCTGTGAAATCATTTTTTAATTCATTGGAAGTACTGATGGCGATGGCAGAAGCTTACGAGGAGAATAAACAAAATCCGTCTGCATAATCCATATTGCTTCAGAAGAGCTCCCTGCAGGATTCCTTTTGTGCTGTTCAGATAGAAGCCAAGTGAACCTTGTGTGATTAACAGAACACAGCTCTATGTGATAACAGCATCATTAGGAATGTCAGAAAAGATGAGTTATCAAAGCAAAAGTGTATCTCAGCATTGTGCACAAAGAAAAAATATTCTCTGAAATGGCTGATGGTGCAGCTCCATCTGAATCTACAATTCTGCCACTAAAGGTGTAAATTAAATTTACCTGTTGCTTCTATTATTTGCAAAGTGCTATATATTTCACATTCAGATGTAAGTGTACCACTGTATTAACCACTAGCTGTTGCAGCACAGCCTGAAATTTTGTTTTTCTCTTTCTCATTCCTCCTGTCTCCCTTCAGTACCCCCCTTATGAAATCTCTCTCGCCAACATCTCTCTGTCCTGCCTCCTCTATATTTCTTGTGCCCTACACACTCGGTGACTGGCCGCTGAGCTGCCGAGCAGGCCGATATGGCCATTGGACATCCTGGCGGCAGGGTGGAGGTGACGGGGGGGGGGGGGGGGGGGAGGAGAGTGAAGTGTCTTCACTCCCCCCGTCACCTGGCCTCATAGTCCTGCTTGCAAATATGGATGAGATTGACCATATTGGCCTGCAGGTATGAACGAGCAGGCACCAACGATGAATGACCGCGTTCATATAGCTCAGTTATATCTTCAAGTGTGTAGGGCCTATAACTGTGTGTGTGTGTGTGTGTGTGTGTGTGTGTGTGTGTATTGGAGAATTTAGACTGTAGGCAGGGGCATAGCTAAAACTTTGTAGGCCCTTACCAACATTTTGAAAGGCCCCCAGTCTAATACATCTGGGGAGACACATTTAACTGCAGTAGCTGTTGATTTTATGTTCCATAGTAATGCCCTAATCTTATGACCATATGGGCAGAAGTTAACCTGAGCATAGAGCAAATTGGAACATGTTGTAGAGTCTGAGGAGCTAGTGATGAGCACCGGAAATTTTTCGGGTTTTGTGTTTTGGTTTTGGGTTCGGTTCCGCGGCCGTGTTTTGGGTTCGAACGCGTTTTGGCAAAACCTCACCGATTTTTTTTTGTCGGATTCGGGTGTGTTTTGGATTCGGGTGTTTTTTTCAAAAAACCCTAAAAAACAGCTTAAATCATAGAATTTGGGGGTCATTTTGATCCCAAAGTATTATTAACCTCAATAACCATAATTTCCACTCATTTTCAGTCTATTCTGAACACCTCACACCTCACAATATTATTTTTAGTCCTAAAATTTGCACTGAGGTCGCTGGATGACTAAGCTCAGCGACCCAAGTGGCCGACACAAACACCTGGCCCATCTAGGAGTGGCACTCTAGTGTCACGCAGGATGGCCCTTCAAAAAACTACTCCCCAAACAGCACATGACGCAAAGAAGAAAAAAAAGAGGCGCAATGAGGTAGCTGTGTGACTAAGATAAGCGACCCTAGTGGCCGACACAAACACCTGGCCCATCTAGGAGTGGAACTGCAGTGTCACGCAGGATGGCCCTTCCAAAAAACACCCCCCAAACAGCACATGACGCAAAGAAAAAAAGAGGCGCAATGAGGTAGCTGTGTGACTAAGATAAGCGACCCAAGTGGCCGACACAAACACCTGGCCCATCTAGGAGTGGCACTGCAGTGTCACGCAGGATGGCCCTTCCAAAAAACACCCCCCAAACAGCACATGACGCAAAGAAAAAAAGAGGCGCAATGAGGTAGCTGTGTGACTAAGATAAGCGACCCAAGTGGCCGACACAAACACCTGGCCCATCTAGGAGTGGCACTGCAGTGTCACGCAGGATGGCCCTTCCAAAAAACACCCCCAAAACAGCACATGACGCAAAGAAAAAAAAAGGCGCAATGAGGTAGCTGTGTGACTAAGATAAGCGACCCAAGTGGCCGACACAAACACCTGGCCCATCTAGGAGTGTCACTGCAGTGTCACGCAGGATGGCCCTTCCAAAAAACACCCCCCAAACAGCACATGATGCAAAGAAAAAAAGAGGCGCAATGAGGTAGCTGTGTGACTAAGATAAGCGACCCAAGGGGCCGACACAAACACCTGGCCCATCTAGGAGTGGCACTGCAGTGTCACGCAGGATGGCCCTTCCAAAAAACACCCCCCAAACAGCACATGACGCAAAGAAAAAAAGAGGCGCAATAAGGTAGCTGTGTGACTAAGATAAGCGACCCAAGTGGCCGACACAAACACCTGGCCCATCTAGGAGTGGCACTGCAGTGTCACGCAGGATGGCCCTTCCAAAAACTACTCCCCAAACAGCACATGACGCAAAGAAAAATGAAAGAAAAAAGAGGTGCAAGATGGAATTGTCCTTGGGCCCTCCCACCCACCCTTATGTTGTATAAACAGGACATGCACACTTTAACCAACCCATCATTTCAGTGACAGGGTCTGCCACACGACTGTGACTGAAATGACGGGTTGGTTTGGACCCCCACCAAAAAAGAAGCAATTAATCTCTCCTTGCACAAACTGGCTCTACAGAGGCAAGATGTCCACCTCATCATCATCCTCCGATATATCACCGTGTATATCCCCCTCCTCACAGATTATCAATTCGTCCCCACTGGAATCCACCATCTCAGCTCCCTGTGTACTTTGTGGAGGCAATTGCTGCTGGTCAATGTCTCCACGGAGGAATTGATTATAATTCATTTTAATGAACATCATCTTCTCCACATTTTCTGGATGTAACCTCGTACGCTGATTGCTGACAAGGTGAGCGGCGGCACTAAACACTCTTTCGGAGTACACACTTGTGGGAGGGCAACTTAGGTAGAATAAAGCCAGTTTGTGCAAGGGCCTCCAAATTGCCTCTTTTTCCTGCCAGTATAAGTACGGACTGTCTGACGTGCCTACTTGGATGCGGTCACTCATATAATCCTCCACCATTCTTTCAATGGGGAGAGAATCATATGCAGTGACAGTAGACGACATGTCCGTAATCGTTGTCAGGTCCTTCAGTCCGGACCAGATGTCAGCATCAGCAGTCGCTCCAGACTGCCCTGCATCACCGCCTGCGGGTGGACTCGGAATTCTGAGCCTTTTACTCGCACCCCCAGTTGCGGGAGAATGTGAAGGAGGAGATGTTGACAGGTCGCGTTCCGCTTGATTTGACAATTTTGTCACCAGCAGTTCTTTGAACCCCAGCAGACTTGTGTCTGCCGGAAAGAGAGATCCAAGGTAGGTTTTAAATCTAGGATCGAGCACGGTGGACAAAATGTAGTGCTCTGATTTCAACAGATTGACCACCCGTGAATCCTTGTTAAGCGAATTAAGGGCTCCATCCACAAGTCCCACATGCCTAGCGGAATCGCTCTGTGTTAGCTCCTCCTTCAATGTCTCCAGCTTCTTCTGCAAAAGCCTGATGAGGGGAATGACCTGACTCAGGCTGGCAGTGTCTGAACTGACTTCACGTGTGGCAAGTTCAAAAGGTTGCATAACCTTGCACAACGTTGAAATCATTCTCCACTGCGCTTGAGACAGGTGCATTCCACCTCCTATATCGTGCTAAGTTGTATAGGCTTGAATGGCCTTTTGCTGCTCCTCCAACCTCTGAAGCATATAGAGGGTTGAATTCCACCTCGTTACCACTTCTTGCTTCAGATGATGGCAGGGCAGGTTCAGGCGTTTTTGGTGGTGCTCCAGTCTTCTGTACGTGGTGCCTGTACGCCGAAAGTGTCCCGCAATTCTTCTGGCCACCGACAGCATCTCTTGCACGCCCCTCTCGTTTTTTAAATAATTCTGCACCACCAAATTCAAGGTATGTGCAAAACATGGGACGTGCTGGAATTTGCCCATATTTAATGCACACACAATATTGCTGGTGTTGTCCGATGCCACAAATCCACAGGAGAGTCCAATTGGGGTAAGCCATTCTGCGATGATCTTCCTCAGTTGCCGTAAGAGGTTTTTAGCTGTGTGCGTATTCTGGAAAGCGGTGATACAAAGCGTAGCCTGCCTAGGAAAGAGTTGGCGTTTGCGAGATGCTGCTACTGGTGCTGCCGCTGCTGTTCTTGCGGCGGGAGTCCATACATCTACCCAGTGGGCTGTCACAGTCATATAGTCCTGAGCCTGCCCTGCTCCACTTGTCCACATGTCCGTGGTTAAGTGGACATTGGGTACAACTGCATTTTTTAGGACACTGGTGAGTCTTTTTCTGAGGTCTGTGTACATTTTCGGTATCGCCTGCCTAGAGAAATGGAACCTAGATGGTATTTGGTACCGGGGACACAGTACCTCCAACAAGTCTCTAGTTGGCTCTGCAGTAATGATGGATACCAGAACCACGTTTCTCACCGCCCAGGATGCCAAGGCCTCAGTTTTCCGCTTTGCAGCAGGATGACTGCTGTGATATTTCATCTTCCTCGCAAAGGACTGTTGGATAGTCAATTGCTTGGTGGAAGTAGTAAAAGTGGTCTTACGAGTACGACTTCCCCTCTGGGATGACCATCGACTCCCAGCAGCAACAACAGTAGCGCCAGCAGCAGTAGGCGTTACACGCAAGGATGCATTGGAGGAATCCCATGCAGGAGAGGACTCGTCAGAATTGCCAGTGACATGGCCTGCAGGACTATTGGCATTCCTGGGGAAGGAGGAAATTGACACTGAGGGAGTTGGTGGGGTGGTTTGCGTGAGCTTGGTTACAAGAGGAAGGGATTTACTGGTCAGTGGACTGCTTCCGCTGTCGCCCAAAGTTTTTGAACTTGTCACTGACTTATGATGAATGCGCTGCAGGTGACGTATAAGGGAGGATGTTCCGAGGTGGTTAACGTCCTTACCCCTACTTATTACAGCTTGACAAAGGCAACACACGGCTTGACAAATGTTTTCCGCATTTCTGTTGAAATACTTCCACACCGAAGAGCTGATTTTTTTGGTATTTTCACCAGGCATGTCAATGGCCCTATTCCTCCCACGGACAACAGGTGTCTCCCCGGGTGCCTGACTTAAACAAACCACCTCACCATCAGAATCCTCCTGGTCAATTTCCTCCCCAGCGCCAGCAACACCCATATCCTCCTCATCCTGGTGTACTTCAACACTGACATCTTCAATCTGACTATCAGGAACTGGACTGCGGGTGCTCCTTCCAGCACTTGCAGGGGGCGTGCAAATGGTGGAAGGCGCATGCTCTTCACGTCCAGTGTTGGGAAGGTCAGGCATCGCAAACGACACAATTGGACTCTCCTTGTGGATTTGTGATTTCGAAAAGCGCACAGTTCTTTGCTGTGCTTTTGCCAGCTTGAGTCTTTTCATTTTTCTAGCGAGAGGCTGAGTGCTTCCATCCTCATGTGAAGCTGAACCACTAGCCATGAACATAGGCCAGGGCCTCAGCCGTTCCTTGCCACTCCGTGTGGTAAATGGCATATTGGCAAGTTTACGCTTCTCCTCTGACAATTTTATTTTAGATTTTTGAGTCCTTTTTTTACTGATATTTGGTGTTTTGGATTTTACATGCTCTGTACTATGACATTGGGCATCGGCCTTGGCAGACGACTTTGATGGCATTTCATCGTCTCGGCCATGACTAGTGGCAGCAGCTTCAGCACGAGGTGGAAGTCGATCTTGATCTTTCCCTATTTTTGGAACCTCAACATTTTTGTTCTCCATATTTTAATAGGCACAACTAAAAGGCACCTCAGGTAAACAATGGAGATGGATGGATACTAGTATACTTATGGATGGACGAGTGACTGCCGACACAGAGGTAGCTACAGCCGTGGACTACCGTACTGCATCTGCTGCTAATGTAGACTGGATGATAATGATATAAAAAATATATATATATCACTACTGCAGCCAGACAGGTATATATTATATAATGACGGACCTGCAGGACACTGTCAGCACTGCAGACTCCTAAAGTAAGCTACTAGTATCAAGAAGATAGAAAAAAAAAAACACCACAGGTAGGTGGTATACAATTATGGATGGACGAGCGACTGCCGACACAGAGGTAGCTACAGCCATGGACTACCGTACTGCGTCTGCTGCTAATATAGACTGGATGATAATGATATAAAAAATATATATATATCACTACTGCAGCCGGACAGGTATATATTATATAATGACGGACCTGCTGGACAGTGTCAGCACTGCAGACTCCTAAAGTAAGCTACTAGTATCAAGAAGATAGAAAAAAAAAAACACCACAGGTAGGTGGTATACAATTATGGATGGACGAGCGACTGCCGACACAGAGGTAGCTACAGCCGTGGACTACCGTACTGCGTCTGCTGCTAGTATAGACTGGATGATAATGATATAAAAAATATATATATATCACTACTGCAGCCGGACAGGTATATATTATATAATGACGGACCTGCTGGACACTGTCAGCACTGCAGACTCCTAAAGTAAGCTACTAGTATCAAGAAGATAGAAAAAAAAACACAACAGGTAGGTGGTATACAATTATGAATGGACGAGCGACTGCCGACACAGAGGTAGCTACAGCCGTGGACTACCGTACTGCATCTGCTGCTAATATAGACTGGATGATAATGATATAAAAAATATATATATATCACTACTGCAGCCGGACAGGTATATATTATATAATGACGGACCTGCTGGACACTGTCAGCACTGCAGACTCCTAAAGTAAGCTACTAGTATCAAGAAGATAGAAAAAAAAACACCACAGGTAGGTGGTATACAATTATGGATGGACGAGCGACTGCCGACACAGAGGTAGCTACAGCCGTGGACTACCGTACTGCGTCTGCTGCTAATATAGACTGGATGATAATGATATAAAATATATATATATATCACTACTGCAGCCGGACAGGTATATATTATGTAATGACGGACCTGCTGGACACTGTCAGCACTGCAGACTCCTAAAGTTAACTACTAGTATGAAGAAGATAGAAAAAAAAAAAAACCACCACAGCTAGGTATACAATTATGGACGAGCGACTGCCGACACAGAGGTAGCTACAGCCGTGGACTACCGTACTGCGTCTGCTGCTAGTATAGACTGGATGATAATGATATAAAAAATATATATATATCACTACTGCAGGACAGGTATATATTATATAATGACGGACCTGCTGGACACTGTCAGCAGAATGCGTTTATAGAATAAAAACACCACACGACGAGTGTTTAACTTTTTCAGGCAGACAATCACAATATACTGGTGGTCACTGGTCACTGGTCAGTCACACTGGCAGTGGCACTCTGGCAGCAAAAGTGTGCACTGTTAAATATATGTACTCCTGCTATAATTGCTCCCCAGTCTCCCCCACAATTAAGCTGTGTGAGCAGTGAGCACTCAGCACAGTCAGATATACATAGATGATGCAGCACACTGAGGCTGAGCACAGATATGGTATACTGTGTCACTGTGTATCGTTTTTTTTCAGGCAGAGAACGGATTATATTAAATAATAATAAAACTGCACTGGTGGTCACTGGTCAGTCACTAGTAAACTCTGCACTCTCTGAGTACTCCTAAGCTCCAGTAAATCAAGTGTCTCACTCTCACTATCTATTTCTATTCTAAACGGAGAGGACGCCAGCCACGTCCTCTCCCTATCAATCTCAATGCACGTGTGAAAATGGCGGCGACGCGCGTCTCCTTATATAGAATCCGAGTCTCGCGATAGAATACGAGCCTCGCGAGAATCCGACAGCGAGATGATGACGTTCGGGCGCGCTCGGGTTAGCCGAGCAAGGCGGGAAGATCCGAGTCTGCCTCGGACCCGTGTAAAAAGCGTGAAGTTCGGGGGGGTTCGGTTTCCGAGAAACCGAACCCGCTCATCACTAGTCTGAGCTGCTCTCCTGGGAAGCAGAAGGCTCTGCAGTAGTAAGTAAGATCGAAATTGCTAATTTATACATGCCCAGAAAACACCATCTGACCAGTCATGAAACACCAGCATTTGCCCGACCACTCCCCATTACCACACCCAAATGCTGTCTTCCTGCCACTCACTTTGCGACCAATTCCTTGGTGTGATCGCAATCACAATTGTGCGTACAATAGCTGCTTTGTGACCACATATGAATTTGCCTCCACTGTAGTACTGCCAGTACATAGGCTACACAGTGCCCCACAAGTCACATTATGCCATACAGTGTTTCCATACAGTCACATTGAAATGCTCTTAGTTCTTAGTTCCTCCAGATGATATTATGCCACATTGTAGTGGCCCCAGTTTAATTTATGCCACATTGTAGCATCTCCATTTTATATTATGTCATACTGTAGTGCCAACAATTCATACAGTGCAACATTTCAGGGGGGTATTCAGACCATACCGCAAAAGCAGCCCACAGCACAAATTGCCATTGGCAGCTGCTGCACAGCCATACACATTGTGGTTGTATCCCCAATGGATGCGACCGCAATATGATTGACAGGTGAGTCCATTGCGGGGTTAGAGTTTTGGCATTTTGGCATTGCGGTGGAGTTTTGGCATTGGGGCAGCGTCAGGAAAAAAGGGGCGGTCCAGGACCATTTTCGGGGCTGCTTTGTAATGTCACACGCAGCTGCTAGAATAAAAAATGATTGCTGACCGACTGGCACTGCTGCCAAGGGTCAACCTTAAATTCGATACATTTGCAATTAGATTGTGGATGCATCGGGAGGCGGCTCCACACATGCTGGGCGGCCTTGCCCTGTGTTAAGTGGCCCCCAGTATGTGCAGAGATGAACGCAGATCTGGCTGCGCATGCAGCAATCTGTGTTCATCTCTGAATAACCCCCTCAGTGTCTCCAATTGCCACTTCACAGTCCCCCCCAGTTCATATTGTGCCACACTACAGATTACAGTGTCCCCTAGTCAAATTATCCCATACTGTAGTGCCTGAACGAGTCAGCTCTAGGCTTTGTCTCCCTCTAAGATGGCTGCCACGCCAACGAACCTGACTCTGCCGCCTGAACGAGCCAGCACTGGGCTCCCTCTGTAGCCAGCGCATGGATCAGAGATCCAGACCAGTGTGCTGATTCTGCAGCTATTATACCACTGCCTGTATCCCCAGATAATAGTTTAATACCAACTTAATAGAGGAAATGGGGCATCACATTATAATATATAATTTTTATATATTGCCAAAGCACAACCTTTACAGGGACATTTTCTGCAAATAGAAGCTCCTATCTATAAAGACAGCTCATGATATTTTTAGTGTGCAGGTGCCCAGACTTGCACAGAACAAACAAATTTCTTTAATAGGCTCTGTATTCTCAAAATAAATATCAGAAAAGGCACACTTAATTTCTATGTGAAAATTTCTAGTGCTTCATGGTAGTTATGTTTTTTCAATGCAGAGAACTGAAATTAATAATTTTAGAAAACAAATATGACAGCTACTTAAAGCTGCCCTAGCACATAGCTTTCCTAAGGTGTCACTCCCCACAAGTCATAGCTATGGGCATTGCTCTTTGAAGCCTTTTTTTTTTCCAGTAACTGTCTAAAGGGGAGGCTAGAAGAAAGACCAATCACAAGCTGCAACCTCTTCTCACACAAGTACTACTTTCCAGAGTCACTTAAAGATGGTTAATATACAGCTTCTGTGTTACAGAACTTTTTGGAGAACCAACTGCATGTAGATGCCTTCAGGAGTCTATCTAGGAGCCACCTTAGTAAAATGTCTTGTAGGTGGTTAGTGCTGCTTTAAACAACTCATTTTCTTTGGACTTTCACTTGCTAACGTTCTACTTTATACCATTCATAGTTAAGCCGATTATTGTCCATCCCTGATCTAGACGAAACTCAAACACGGTTGGCAGAATGTATAGGTTCTAAAACTTATGGAGTAAAAAAAAAAAATGAAAAGTAGAGGTGTTGCCCTTAGAAACTAATTAGATTTTAGCTGTCATACAATGAATGCATTCTACAAAAATGTTTTATTAGCTATGGCAGGATGTGCTAAGTATCACATCCACAATGTTGTACATCCCACCTCTTATCGAGTACATACTGGCATTAACAACGTAGGTATTTACAAGGACAGCTCTTCTGATGACCTGTTCTTTGCAATAGAAGGACATTCAGGTTTAGGACCCGGGAGTCCTTCTGTGCATGTGCAGTGCAACACGGTGGCCATGGGGTGTACTGGGAGGGATCTGATTGGATCTCTCTCATGGGGAATTGCAAAAACAAGCCCATAGGCTTCTAATGGGTAATGCCAGCTACAGCTGTATCGCATTCTGAAGCTTGGTACTTATGGAAATGCTGACAAACTGTTGGCCGCATTTTCTCTTTAGTACATCCTGCCCATAGAATCTGATTGGCTATTTGGACAACGCTTCAACGTTTACTTTTAGATGGTTTGATAAATCTCCCACTATGGTTTACAAACCATCCCTTAGGCTTGCCATTCATTGAAAATATTTTTGCTGGTTGACAATGTTGCAATAAATTCCTTACAAATTATAATGCTGTTTCAAAAAGTGTACACAACTGAAACATTTTCTAAACAAAATGATGCGCATGGATTAAAAACCAAGAACATTTTTGAGACACTTCTGTGTAATGGAGAGAACAGCTAAAGGTCTAATTTTAACTGGTTGATATTTTTTTATAATACCTAGAAAAAATCTGACTGAATACTGGTATCTCTGCAACTACAGAAATTTAAATGCACTTGCAATCTGTAAAAAGTGGCATCCCTAGGCAGCATTGCAGAAATCATGTCCGTTACCAATAAACTTTAGATACACATGTGTTTATATTACAACACTCTATGTATAGGCCACTTATAATGCTTCTGCTTACAGACTGTAGTGATGTCCAGACAGTAATTGCTGGAGGGTGCATGAAGACTATGCTTCAGTGGTTGGGATGTGAGTGATATGTATGGTTGGAGTCAGAACCATTGTCTTGGGTATCTGATGCAGCTGATGCAGACTTTGGGCCAACTGTTGCCTGGGAATCAAATCTGCCTCCGATCACTCTGTAGTTTATTGCAGTGTAGGCGGGTGGGGGGGTCAAATTATGCTGCTAGATTTAGCATAGGGAAAGGAACATGTTTTAGTTCACCTCTAATTGGAAGTCTTAAAATAAAGTTGTTCAGTATTTGTGAAAATAATCAGCCATCATTTTCTTTGACTACAACTTGGTTTGCAAGATATGCCCCTGGCTGTAAACATTTTCTCTCAGCTCATTCTGAAAGATGGTCAGGTAGGAATGAAAATTTAACACTAACCTAAAAAGGAAAAGTAGCGGTGAGCCCACAGAAACTAATTCGATTCTAGCTGTCATTCAATTAATACATTCCACAAAAATATTAACGCTTACTTACACCAGGTATCTCCTGCTGTGTGGTGTATTGAGGCTAGATGAGGCTAGATGTGCCTACATCTGTGGCACAGACAAGAAAAGATAAAAGTTCTCAAATAATTACAAATTACACCATACAAAACAAAGTGTTATATTTGGTACTGATTCATCCGCATACAAATTACTTACAAAGACTTATCTGTTTCACACCATTTTGGCTGATTTTGGTTCTAATTTGTCATATGGTTTTGGTTTAGGATACTATTTTGGATTTCGTCCATGACTGGTTTTGGTTTTGCATTTTTTCCAAAAATGGACAAAAAAAGCTAAAATCACATAAAAAATTTTGCTCCTAGAGTATTATTAAAATCAAGAGCATTAATTTCCAGTCATTTCCAGTCAATTTTGACCACCTCACAGCTCACAATATTGTTTTCATCCACTTTAGGCCAAAGACTGCAGTGAATTGGTTGGATACTAAGTGGCAGAGCAGCGGCACAATCACACAGAAGTTTATAGCACATCTGAGAAACATTGCCACACAGCAGTGGCAGAAATGAAAAGTAGTGCAATATTTAATTGTCCTTGCGCTCTTCTATCCACCATTACAGAGCAGCAGTGACAGGAGCCTCCAAACTAACCCCCCCCCTCCCACTGCATGACAATTTAGCCCGTGGGTGGGACAGCGGGACAGTCCCAAAAAAGGGAATCCAAAACCTGCGAGAATCTGATGCTGGGAGGATGACATTAGGCCTTGATCTGGAATCCGAGGCTCGGGTAGACTCGGATTCCCTAATCCAAACCGCTCATCTTTAATTTAAACCTATGAAAATTTATATTTATCAGACACACCTTGTTTTTTTTCAGTAGAACTGTAATTCCTTGAAACAAAATGTATTATACTATACTGTTTCTAAACAAGATACTAGAAAAGGTGGTACCCTTTTTACAAAACTATATACAAAACATATTATGGGGCAAATTCAATTTGTGTCAAAGTCGTGGTAATTCACCGTGATTGCCATTTTCACCTAATTTGCGGGTTTTTTTTTGCTACTAAAATACTCTATGTGCGCTCCTGCGATTTGCTTATTCAATTAAAAAATCGTGATAATGGGATTATTGCGAAAATTGGTGCTGAAAGTGAAAAATGGGTAATTTTGCCTGTACCCCTTAAAAAAATGAAACTAACATCAGATAACAGTACAGAAGGTTATTATTGGCTATAATAAAAATAATTCTGGTACTTAAATTGAGTCAAATGCCTGCTGTAAACCTAATGTCCATCTAACAGATTCTGTAAAGATTGCCAAAAGCAGAATAGGATATATTGCTACAGTTATTTGATGTTGAAATCAAAGGATTGTGGGGTATAAATATTAAGCAGTGTAAAGAATTGACTTGTGAAGTAGTTGCCGGTAGCAACTAATCAGCTTCTACCTATCATTTCATAGAATGTACTTAATAAATACTACCTCAAAGCTGTTTGGTTCCTATAGGCATATTCTCCATTTGTACACTTCTTCACTCTACACTACTCTAATACTACTACACTACTTGATACGGTATCCGGACTCTGGACCACTTAGATCGACACCCATTGGTTGACAGTGAATAGGTCAACACTAGAAATAGGTCGACATGACCATTAGGTTGACGTGAACAAGGTCGACATGCAAAAAGGTCGACATGAGTTTTTAAAGAAAAATCTTTTTTTGGACTTTTTCATACTTTACGATTCATATGGACTACGATTGGGAACGGTAACCTGTCGAGCGAATCGATACACCTTGCCTGAAGGAGCCATGCAAGGGGACACAGTGCACTAATTGGGGTTCCCGGTCACTTTACGAAGAAAACGACACTAAAATACCCTTGAAAAACTCATGTCGACATTGTTCACATTGACCTAATGGCCATGTTGACCTATTTCTAGTGTCGACCTAAACACTGTCGACCCTGAGTCCCATTCCCCTTGATACATCTGCCTCTTAATATCAAAGCTTTTAGAGCATGTGTTTGAAAAATGACAGAAGCTGATTGGTTGGTATTTTATCTCTCTGCACTTTATCTCCCTGCAAGCTTTGATACATTTCCCCCTAGTCTTTTGACTGACTTAACCACTTAACTGACTCATATATTTTTCAAAAAAAACGCTCAGAAATTGTCATTTTTTATGATTGAATTAGGTTAAAACTATTCCACAGTGATTTTATTTAGTAAAGAAAATAAAAAAATGTTTATTTGCATCTGTAAAATATTGTTTGTTTGCATTTACAAATATAGGTACCTGAAATACTGGACTTAAATAGCAGGCACAATGATACCAATTGAACCAATCTGGACACTTGCAGCTCTGGTAATTTAATCCCTCCCCCATGTACTGCAAATTTGTATAGTTCTAACATTATGCGGGATGTACTAACTTTGCGGTTTACATCCTGCAATGCATCGCATCCATACTAATCGCATATGTACTAAAATACTGTATGTAAAAAAGATCAGAGGCTTCTGAAGTGTAATGGCAGCTATAGCTGATGTTACCCTCCACATTGGAGCCCGACATCAGGGCTTTAGTACATTTGGAAATGTAGAGAAATACAATATGTACAATGGTGTAATTTTTGTTCCAAAATAAACAAAAAAAAACCAACCTAAAATAGTATTGTTATGGGCCTAACCATTGATTTATTTAAAAAAATGATTGATTTATTTAAATTGATTTAGAAAATAATAGACAGAATGGTATAAGGATTGCGAAAGATATGCTGTGAGGTAAAACTATCATTAGACGATTTCAAGCAACTAATCCTTCAGGTGACTTCTTGGAAGGATTAGTCCTTTTCAAGGTCATGGCTTTAGTAGGCTCAACAAACACAGAAAATTACTTTAAGAAATGTATTTAATATTTTCTAAAACGTAGAAACCTCTATATGGCTTTACAATTGCATAGTGTCCAGTGACAGTGTTCAATCATTGATGGCTTCTACAGTACTTTCACTGGAACCATTCAAAATTAAATAGAGTCAGATAATATAGTCTGGGAAATCACCATTATCACCTTAAAATTCTCTTTTTTATAATTTAGTATGCAAATGAGTTTCTTTTATTTTCAGAGCATTCAAGTTAAGTTATACTATGTGTAGTATCCCAGAACAGTACCTTCTCAGTGTCGGACTGGGGCATGAAAGGCCTCTCCGAGGAAATGGGTATGGGCCCATGTTTAGGGGTTAACCACATTGGTTTGTCTGACCATTATGCATGGTCTATGCCCTTTACTGAATATATAGTAAATACTGCTAGTGCATACATAGAAATGTACCAGATCAATAACAGCAATGCACTGTAGAAAATGCACAATAGTTCTGTACAGTATAAGGTAACATGTATAATTCAAGTGCACAGTCTAGAATAGGGGTGGGCAAAATACGGCCCGCGGGCCGGATGCGGCCCGCAAACCGATCCTGTCCGGCACACTGCCTCCCACCAGCGAGCAATGACAAGCGGCCCGAACGGCTGAGCTGCTTGTCATTGCTCTGAGCTGCAGTACCTCGAAGCTGCCGGCGGCGCCTCTCTCCCCTGCTGCTGCGTTGTAGCAGCCTCCTCCCTCCTCCAGATTCCCCAGTGACAACGGCTGGGTTCAGCCGAAAAGGGGTGGAGCTACGTGCCGAAGAGGGGGCGGGGCTACACGGGACCTCAGGGGGCGGAGCTACACGGGACAAGAGCCAGACTTGTACAGAATAGATCCATCCTTCCTGCTACTGCCTGCCAGCCAGATCAGTAAAGTTAATGGGAAAAGTGAGTGAGAGAAAGAAAGGTGTGTGTGTGTGTGTGTGTGTGTGTGTGTGATAGTGTGCGTATATTTGTGTGTGCAGGCAGTGGCGTCAGTCTGTTTTTAGGTTTGGGGGAGAGATCTTTAGCTCTCGCTGTACCAACTCCTCCCGTGTTCTGTCACCATGTCACCCCCGTGTTCTGTCACGTATAACCCCCCCGTGTTCTGTCACTGTCACTCCCCCCCGTGTTCTGTCACCGTGTCACACCCACCGTGTTCTGTCACCGTGTCACACCCCCCGTGTTCTGTCACCGTGTCACACCCACCGTGTTCTGTCACCGTGTCACACCCCCGTGTTCTGTCACCGTGTCACACCCCCCGTGTTCTGTCACCGTGTCAACCCCACCGTGTTCTGTCACCGTGTCACACCCCCCGTGTTCTGTCACCGTGTCACACCCCCCGTGTTCTGTCACCGTGTCACCCCCCCGTGTTCTGTCACCGTGTCAACCCCACCGCGTTCTGTCACCGTGTCACACCCCCCGTGTTCTGTCACCGTGTCACACCCCCGTGTTCTGTCACCGTGTCACACCCCCGTGTTCTGTCACCGTGTCACCCCCCGTGTTCTGTCACCGTGTCACCCCCACCGTGTTCTGTCACCGTGTCACACACCCCGTGTTCTGTCACTGTCACCCCCCCTCCCCGTGTTCTGTCACTGTGTCACATCTTTCCCCAGGGGCCATAAGACAATGGATAATTTGCTTGCTGCACAATAATTATCCTAAATAAAATGTTAATGTGTAAAAGGGGGCTCTACCTGCTGTAATGTGTAAAAGGGTCTCTACCTGCTGTAATGTGTGAAAGGGGCTCTACCTTCCATACTGTGTAAAAGGGGCTCTATCTGGTGTAATGTGTGTAAGTGGCGCTGTGTGGCGCAATTTGAATAATGGAGACTATTGTGCAGCCTAATATGAATCTGTATTATTTTTTGCCCACACCCCTTCCACATGAAGCACGTCCCTATATTTTTGGCAAGTGGGGGGAGCTGCTATTTTGTATGTGGCCCTCGGATACTGACAGCAAATGTCAAGTGGCCCCTCAGCTGAAATAATTGCCAACCCCTGGTCTAGAACCTTATCCCTAGAGGAAGAGGTTGGGTACCCCTGTGGGCCAGTCCAATCCTGTACCTTCTGTATTTTTAAGATAGGTACACTCAGTTAGAAGAACAGGAAGAGTTGGTCTCAAGGTGAGTTGTGTTCATGGGTGAATTCTTTTCTCTTCGCAACAGAGACGCCAGGACCCCCGCACTCTTACATTCAGTATTACAAAATAAAAAATGAGTGCTAGTATAGAGGTAGCTGACAAAACAATCAGAAATACAGTATATAAAAGATATACAAAAATATTGTAATAATATTTATAGTCTTATTAGACTATTTAGGAGGAGCCAAGTGGTGTAGGTAATGTCTGATGAATTAGCTTTAGTTTTCCAGCACCTGGATCGAGGATGTGGGTATAAAAGATGTCTAACTTATCTTAGCTATCCCTGCCTGGTGGTGCTATGGCAGTCTAGTTGCTCCTGATGTTTAATTCCAGTCTGCTTCTCCCACGGCTTGACCTGGCGTGCCTGGCCAGGGGTGGCTGCTGATGATGTCACCATACAATGCATGCTGCACACATGGAAATTTGGGTAGTTGCCTTCTGTTTGGTCTCCAACACATTTTGTACCTTTTAAAAACCACTTAACTGGCATGGTCAGATTTCATGCAACTGCGCCGTCCCACCCTGTCCCCACGTTTTTGACAAGGAGATCCGTTCTGCAGATGTGCATAATATAATGTTTACTTATTTAAAAAAATACTTTTTCAACTTTATTAAATAAAATAAATTTTTATAAAACAATGTTATTAACGCTTTTGAAAGGAAAACTCGTCAGTTAAGTGGTTTTAATTAATGGTACTTTGTAAAGAATGAGAGTAGAGTGAGTATTTTATACTAATAACACTTTATTGTTCTCTTTTTTTAAAAATGGAAGTGAAAATTCAGAAATGATTTAAAAAGACTGTGAGCTCGTGTTGTTATTCACTGATAGATTACATGCTCATTTTTTATGTTGTAAAATTGTGTGACTATAACTGAGCAGCATTCATTTAATTCTTGCATTAGCATGGAACACGTAACTACAAGTCATACCTTCAGTAATTTAAATTTTCCTTTACATGGAATAAAATTTTATTAGATGATATTTTTGCAGTACGGATTCCTGCATAAATTTTAAGGTCATAGAAACAATTCTGATTTTTGCATTAAACATTTGCTAACCATAGAGTCCTCTTGTATCTATGCAATAAGGGACTAATTTATTAGATCTACAGTGTCTAGTTAGACAGTCACTATGTTGACACAATATAGTCAAACTTGCATTGGGTGGACATGGTCAAAAAGCCGACATTAGATCAACCTATGAAAGGCCGACAGTGCTTATGGTTGACAGGTACAAAAGGTCAACAAGTTCAAATGGCTGACACGCTTTTTTCCCCTTTTTTCAACTTTTTCATACTTCACCTTCCACATGGACTACGATTAGAAATAGTAACCTCAGCCGAGCACAGTGGAAGTGGAGCAAGGCACCTTGCCTGAAGCATGGCGACCAAAATGGTACATTCAGAGGCATCACCGGGTGTGGTGACACCCGGAGTGCTCTCTGTACTATTACACCCCCTCTGCTCAGGCCGCCGGAGCCGTGGGTGCCTGAAAAGGGGCGTGCCCTAATTGTAAAGGGGCGTTGCCTCACTGGTCTTTTCTCCTTCGCTCCGGGGGCATGTCCAGCTTCCCTGAAATGCTGGCTGCCCCCAGAGACTGGATTGTGACAGGAGCCGAGTGCTGCAGGAGATTATCTCACTGGAGCACTCGGCTCCTCTCACTGCAGAAGAGCTGGCACTTTGGTGTCACCCCTTCCGAGGGGGACACTCAAGTGCGGGCCGCACCCCATGCACCTGCCTTCTGACACCACTGGGTACATTAATTGGGGTCCCCTGTGCTGCAACAGCGAAAGTGACTCCCCCCAAAAAAAGCTGTGTCGACTTTTTCTGTGTCGACCATTTTCATGACAACCTTTTTATGTGTCGCCCCTTTTATGCCTGTCGACCATTTGTCCATGTCGACCTTTTCACTGTCAGCCATTTGGTGTCAACCTATTCATTGTGGACCTTCTTACTGTAGATCTATTGAACCTTCGAATGTCTTCTATAAAAAACTCTTTATTCAAGCTGCTCAAATACAGAATGCATAATATTTAAAAACCCACTTATATAATATGGAAATACAGTATACTATATCATTTTAGTCCATATCAATTCAGTAAATGAGTTTAAAATAACCTGAGCTCGTTGGAAAAATCTGATGCATGCTTTGGGAGCTTGTGATTCAAACTAAGTATAAAATTAATATAAAGCAATTGACTTCCATTTACAAAATGTTAGTTTAATTTTATGCCTTCTGTTGAAATATATTTTCCAAAAAAAGGTTATTCCACCTCTCTCTGTTCTTGGGTAATGAGTCCAAATGAATTTATTTAGATAAAATAATTATTAAAGCCAAGATCATAATTTCTGCCAGCTGTATTATGCTATTTGAACATATGCCCATAGTAAGCTGCTTCTTTAAGAATTACTTCTCAAATGCCTACAAATGTATATACTGTAGAATGTTCATCTGGCACATCAAAAAGCTGGCCTCATTTAAAACCATGAAAAGAGGAAGTGAGATTCAGAGCACATCAGAATGTGAAAGACCTCACTCACTGACTGACTGACTGACTGACTGACTGACTGACTGACTCATTACTAATTCTCTTACTTTCCAATATGGTAGGAAGCAGAAAATTAACATAGTTATTCTTTAGGTGGGACAAAAATACATAATTAGAATTTTAATAAACCTCCCCTAAGGGGATGAAAAGGGGGTTGACATAATGACATTATTACGGATGTGTGGCTTGTGATGCGTGAACGATAACGCCCAAATGGACAATCAGATCAAAATTTGGATTGCACCTCCAGTGTATAGAATTTCATTAACTACAAAAATGGTCCAGTCACTTCTTACCATATCTGCTACGGGTGCTCTTCAGGTAATGCCATGAACAATCTCTATAGATTTACCAAATTACTAGCACTCATGTATATGTACAACCACGAAAATCAGAAACTCCCGTGCGAAAAACGGGTAGAACAGCTAGTAATATATAAACATGGAACTAAATTTCCTTCAGATGAACGGCCTTCTCTTTTGAATAGAGATGTGTGCTGACCCCCATGTTTATGTTTTGGATCTGGATTCATCTCCATGTTTTGGTTTTTACTTTGCCAAACAACCTTCTCGTGTTTTGGTTTTGGATCTGTATTTTATTTTTAAATTGGTAAAAACAGCTAAAATCATATATTTTTTTGTTCCTACTTTATTACTAACCTCAATAACATTCAATTCCAGTCACTTTTGACCACCTTACAGTTCACAATATTGTTCACCAGTAATGTCCAAAGGTTGGCTGGCTAAGCTACACATCAGAGCAGCTGCACAAACACACAGCAGTTTAAAAGACTATGGGCCCTATTCAGCATAGAATGTATCTATGATGCGTTTGCATGCCGACCCCTTTTGCAGGGTGCACATGCACAGAAGCCGCACTGTGCATGCACACACAGAGATATGTGATGGCATCTCACATGTCCGGACACCTCTGCCTGATTGACAGGCAGAGGTGTTTGCAGGGCAGGAGGGGGTGTAAAAGCAGCACTTAGGGTGCTGCATTGGGGGGTTGTGGTCCGGACAATGCAGACATGTCCAGAGCACTTGCGGGATGGGTCACAGCAGCTGCATGACGTCACACGCAGCCGCTGCCACCCGAAACATGATGGGTAACAATCTGCCTTTGCCCTTATCATTTGAGTGCTTCGCTGCTGAGCGAAGTGTTCACATGTTAGTGGGGGGAGGGGGGGGGGGGGGCAACATGAGGGGTGGACTTGCCCTGTGCTGGGCATCCCCTCCACAAAATCACCCCCAAATTCTGTTATTTTAGCTGTTTTTATGATTATTTTCAAATACAGATCAGAAACCAAAACCAAGGGCAGGTTTGGCAAAACCAATACAGGTCCAAAACACGAAGGAGAGCCAGATCCAAAACCAAAACACAAACCCCGAAAAATGGCCCGGCACACACCCCTAGTAATAAACTTTGAATTGTTTGTCCTCCATTACAATCAACACGAAGTGGGGTACAGCAACAGTGTAGCACAAATTAGTCAGAAATATATATAATATTTCCACACTGCAGTTAACTTCACTGACACACAATATGTGTATGTGTCGCACAATACTTGTATGAGTAGGAAATAATTTACATAGGCTCTCACCACTACAATCCATTTTAAATGTAGCTGCCAGCCCAATCTTCCTCGCTAGATGTACTTTGTCTGCTGACCCGCTCTGTCAGTCCCTCCATTGGTTACCTCATTCTTCCATGTTAAATATAAAATACTTTTACTTACAGTACATACAAGTCTATTAACCAAACTGCACCATCATACATCTCTTCACTCATCTCAAAATATCTCCCTACCAGACCTCTCCGCTCTGCACAAAATCTGCATCTCTCATCCACATGTATTTCTTGTTCCCACTCAGAATTACAGGACTTTATCTGGGCTTCCCCCACTCTGTGGAATGCCCTCCCATGCACAATAAGACTCACCTCTAGTCTCCAAACCTTTAAACGTTTTCTGAAACCTCACCTCTTCAGACAAGCCTATCAAATTCCAGACCCACCCACATAACCTTCAATGCTTCCCTATCTAATTACATCCTCTCTATACAGTACACATAACCTCACATATTTTGTCTTTCTAAACTCTCACACCCTCCTGACCCTTTGCCAACATTGCTGGGTGATCATGTCATACAACCCATTAAGAACCTAGCAATCTGCTGGACCATTATGCGATAGGTAGCATCTATCCTTGTTTATCAATGCCTATTTCCCTATAGATTGTAAGCTTGCGAGCAGGGCCTTCCTACCTCTATGTCTGTCTGTTTTTGCCCAGTTTTGTTCTGTAACTGTTGTTCTAATTGTAAAGTGCAATGGAATTTGCTGCGCTATATAAGAAACTGCTAATAAATAATAAATAAATATACAGCACATTACTGTTTTGGCAGGTTATTGGGGCCATATACAGGCAGCTGACCCATTTCAGGTACTAAAGAGGTGCTTCTGCTGCAGAATCTCATTCACATGAATGACAGCCAGATGAGGTGTGAGGCACTGACCTTAGTTGTCCCCCTATCTGAAGCTGTGTCTCTGTGACTCATAGAAGGTAGATCAGTTGGCTTATGGAATGAAACTATTTTTTAACAAGATAATATTGTATAAATAATGTTTTTTTATGAATAAAAGTTTTGTAAGATTTTTATTTTATCTATTTATCTATTTATAAGCTCTTAAAAGATGGGCTTTCCACTGCGCATGCTCATGTTGCCAAGGTGGCCTATGCATGCCACCAGTTACTTGTACCACTCAGGACTTGTTTGACCTCAATAATAGTTTTTATTTTTAATTAACTGCAACAATAAGGGATTTGTGTTATCGCTGCCACACCGGGTCGGCCAACAAAATTAATAATAGATTTTCTTTTTCCATGAGAGCAAGTTGAGGTTGGAGATTTGCTGTAGTTCATTACTATTATGCTCATTATCTCAGCCATGAGAATGTTATAAACATACAGTACTGGTGAATTTGTTCTCAGACATATTTTCTTGTCTATCCATGTCAACAATTGAATAGTTTGTGAAAGTGTTTCAGATGTGGCATCAAATTTTACCATTTTAACTAATAGTTCCCAATGAATTGCCTCTATATGCAGAGCCGGCCCTAACCAATATGATGCCCTAGGCAAGATTTTGGCTGGTGCCCCCTAGCATCACCACTGGTTCCGCCTCTGACCTTGCACCTCTTTCCCAGCACGATCACCCCTCACCCATAGCAGTCCTTATTTTGCTGTTTGTACCCCCTATATTTTAAATAGGAACAGTTCACACATTTGGCGCACAGCCCAAAAAGGGGTGTGTTTTTGCTGGCAAGGGACATGGCCACACAATAGTAACCCCAATTCCAATTACGCCACACAGTACTGCAACGTTATTCACATTTGATCATGCGATAGTGTCCATAATACATATTACATCCCACAGTAGTATTAGTTTACCTTATAAACATTACTCCTCACAGTAGAGCCCCTTATTCACATTACATCACACTGAATTGCTCCTTATTCACATTACACCACACCTTATTGCTCTTTATTCATATTAGACGACACAGTAGTGCCCTTTCTATACGCAACGCCACAAAGTACAGCACCTTATACACATAATGCCACACATTAGTAATACATTTATACACATAATTCCACACAGTAATGCCCCTTACACATTATTAATGTCCTTATAAACATAATGCGCCTTACACATTATGACAACCTTTATTAATGCCCTTTTACACATAATGTCCTTTACACATATGCCACACATTATTAATGCCCTTATACACATAATGACACACATAGTGCCCCCTACACATTTGCTGCACATTATTAGTGCCCCTATACACATAATGACACACATATAGTAGTACCCTGTAAAACATATGCCGCACATTATTAATGCCCTTATACACATAATGACACACATAGTGCCCCTTACACATATGTTGCACATTATTAATGCATTTTTACATGACACACATAATGCTCCTTACACATATTCCGAACACTACTGCACAACCAACCCACTCACATGCACACAGCACTCACACTTCCACTAACACTGTGACCTCTGCCTCTGCTTGGATACAGATGTGTCCTCATAAATCTTGTCTCAATGCTAATGTCGGGCACCTTTTTTTATGAAAATGCATCTTATTTGCATTGCTATGTGGCTAGGATGCACAAGCAGATTCTGCGGATTAAAATGACATGCAGCATGCCTATATACTGTGTGAGACTGTGGCTGTATCTGCATAAGAAATGCTACACACAGAATATAGGCATGCCGCATATCATTTTAATCAGCAGAAGCTGCTGATGCCCCTAGGCATATCAAATGCCCTAGGCAATTGCCTAGTTTGCCTATGCCTATGGCCGGCTCTGTCTATATGTGTATACTTAGAAAAGCAATACACTATCTGTAGGCAATGTTAACTATAGAAAATAATCAGAATTTATAAAAAAATAAAAAAAAGATACAGACTCAGGCAGAGATTAGTGAAATTGTTGCAATGGACACCAAAGGCTAAATCTTTCACTCATCTGCTTCTGTTGAAAACACTTATAAAAAAGTTGCCATGATTACATTTACCTTTACAACAGCTGTGAGCAATTTAAGTCCTCAGAAACTATTGAGAGTTGAACAAGAAGTGTGATTTAACTTGGTTGAGTTAGTAATTGCATACATTATTCGCTTATGATAAAAGCACATTTATTTTTATTGCAGCAAGGTGATCTGAAAACAGAAAGAAAAGTACATATGTAAGATATTGTGTATTACAGTATTAAGGAAAAATGCATTTTTATATACTCTATTGCAATTGAGAGATGTAGAGGAAAGCCAAGTGTTATGACAGAACATGTGCTGATTTCTCTCATACAGTAGGGCCTGATTCAGAAATGGACACAATGTCGAGCGATTTGTATTTAATTGCCATTGCACATGACTAAGTCGCATTACGCATGTGTTGAGATGGTCTTGTGATGACGGATATTTGCAAAGTGATTCCCAGTACATGATGTCTCATGACTATTTCAGGGGTGTGTCACAGCTTGTGACTGCAGTACCATACCTCCCAACTGTCCCGATTTTCACGGGAAAGTCCCATTTCTTTGGACTGTCCCACCCGTGGGCCGCAGTGTCCCACGGTGGGGTGGGGGGGGGGGCAGTTGTGAGGCTCCTGTCAATCACTGCTCTGCCTAGCAGAGCAGCATTAAATAGATGCTGTGCACATGGAGACAGATGGAGAGGGGGCATGCCAGCAGCTCACAGAGCACTGGGCATGCCCCCTTATGATGAAAAATGGGGGGGAGGGGGTGACCTGTGATTGCTGCTGCGATGCCATGCCCCTTTTGCGTAGGCCATGCCCCTTTTCAGGTGCGGGCGTGCGCTACGCGCGCAGGACTCACTGGTCCCGCTTTTGTTGACTCATATGTTGGGAGGTATGCAATACTGCATGCAGTTACAATGGCTCAGGCATCTCACTTCCAGCAGTGATTCTCCATGACCATGGGACTATTCAGAAGGTTGATGTTTGAGTGATGTGCTGCCAATGATTGCATCTTTGTACAAAAGCAGAGGTTTAGAGATGCCTCCAGTGGAAGTCTCAATACAAATTCCGTCACCGGCAACATTTGCATATTTTCGCACTGCCGCTGCATACAACCTGACAATTGTGATAGCATTTGCACTCTTTTCTGAATCTGGCCCATAGTACAGCTGAGCTTGAGTTTTTGAGAACTTGAATCCAAAAATATTGACAAATGCTATATATCTCATAGTGGCAGATTCACTATTGCACTTATATGGCATGTGCACATGTATGTATCACTGTACCATTATGATGTCTTCTATCTAAATCTAGAAATAATGGTATTTACTTTACCTGTTCACACTGTGGAGTGTTTTGTGGTGTGCACTAATGGTGAGGTCTGGAGTAGTATTGTATCAGTATCTAATGTCAGAAGGATTTTTGATGACAGTGGGGGTCATTCTGAACCGATCTCATGCTGTGTTTCTTCGCAGCCGTGTGATCGGGTCGGAACTGCGCATGTGCGGCAGACACATAGCACAGGCACGTCTTTGCCCGGCGACAGCTGTCACCAGGCAGCGACACCGCTAACGAAGAAAGCTGTCATATCGGTGACCGCAAGAAGATTAACAGGAGGAAGGCGAAACCGGGCGTCAACTCACTGTTTTCTGGGCATGGAGATCCAAACGCAGGCATGTTGAGGCGTTTGGTGGGCGGATGTCTGACATCAATTCCGAGACCTGCAACGGTGGATTGATCGCACAGGGTAAGTAACTCTTACCCTGGTCTTGTTCTACACAAAACTTTTTTTGCAAAGCAGGGCTGCACAAGCGATCGCAGCCTTGCTATGCAAAAATACACTCCCCCATAGGCGGCGTCTAGTTGATCGCTCGGGCTGCAAAAAGTTGCAGCGTGCGATTAACTCGGAATGACCCTCTGTGAGTAGAGGGGCTGTTGAAGTGCATGGTGTTTTTTAGGCGCTGCAAAAAAGGCTATACAGGTTGAGTATCCCATATCCAAATATTCCGAAATACGGAATATTCCGAAATACGGACTTTTTTGAGTGAGAGTGAGATAGTGAAACCTTTGTTTTCTGTGGCTCAATGTACACAAACTTTGTTTAATACACAAAGTTATTAAAATATTGTATTAAATGACCTTCAGGCTGTGTGTATAAAGTGTATATGAAACATAAATGAATTGTGTGAATGCTCACACACTTTGTTTAATGCACAAAGTTATAAAAAATATTGGCTAAAATTACCTTCAGGCTGTGTGTATAAGGTGTATATGTAACGTAAATGCATTCTGTGCTTAGATTTAGGTCCCATCACCATGATATCTCATTATGGTATGCAATTATTCCAAAATACGGAAAAATCCCATATCCAAAATACCCCTGGTCCCGAGCATTTTGGATAAGGGAGACTCAGCCTGTAATACCTTTGGAGAAATGTGGACAGTTTATTTTCATTTACAGCTTTATGGGAGAATTAAGAGTATGAAGAGGGCAAATATGTAAAAAAAAATAGGGGAAGGAAGGCAAAAAAGAAAGCACAGAAATTATGGTGATGAAGAAGAATTACAGCATAGATGGGGAAAGGACAGATAAGAGCAAAGGTAAATGGAGACCAGAGAGGCTGTGGTCATGGTAGAAATGAAATGAAATCAAAATGAGTATACAAAATGGTTTTATTAAGTGTTGTACAGTATGCTCTAGAGAGTAGGTTATGTTAGAAATAGAATAAGCAGCACAATTACATTACATGGCCAAAAACATGTGGACACCCCTAACACTGATATGTGCTTGTTGAGCATATCATTCCAAAACTATTGGCATTAATAAGTTTCTTCCCCCCCTTTGCTGCTCTAACAGCCTTCACTCTTCTTTGAAGGCTTTAAAGCAGGTTTTGGAACATGGCTGTTTTAATGTCTGGCTCACAGTCAATGTTCTAATATTTCTAAAGGTGTTCAATAGAGTTGAGGCCAGGCCAGTAGAGTTGTACATCATCAAATGTGTCAAAATCATGTTTTGAAGGACCTTGCTTTGTGCACATGGTGTTATGCTACTGAAATTTGGAAGGCTCATGCCTGAACTGTTGCCACAAAGTTGTAAGCACACAATTCTCTAGAATGTTATCACATGTTGTATCACTAAGAATACCCTTCACTGGAACTGAGGGACCCAGGCTAACCATGACAAACAGATACAGTCCATTAGTCCTCCTCCATTAAACTTCAAAGCTGGCAGTACACATTCAGGGACACAGTTTCCTTCTTGCTCCCAATAAATCTACAGTAGAATACATCACTTCAGAGAAAGTTCCACAGCTCACTAATACAATGGTAGTGTGCTTTAATTCACTTCTAATGATGACTGATATTACAAAATTTGATATAAACTTGTGTGCAGCTCATTATACATGGAAACCCAATTCATAAAGGAAACAAATCAAATCAATAACACAAACATATGAAATCAGTAAAGCGCAACACTGCCAACAGTTATGATATCGATATTGTTAAAAAGTTGACATTGAAGATATCGGCTTATGCAGAATATCAATATGTTCATCTGTTTACTAGAGGGAGGGTTAGAGGATAGGATTAGCCATACTTTTCACTGGGAGTCCCAAACGAGCCTCCATAAGTCACCTTTTTATCGCCACTGGACCCGCAAGACAACACTTCTGAAGACAACAGGAATTCAGAGGAACTAGTGAGGATAGGGCCTCTCTGGCTGCCCTTAAGTCCAAGAGGCTTATGTGGGCTGTTGACTCCTGAACGGACCACTTTCCCCTTACCCCTTTGTCTTTTGTGAACAATTCCCAGCCTGTGAGAGAAGCATCGGAGGTGATAACAATGTCTGGAGGTGGGGGTAAAAGGGTTCCTGAGGTGGAAGCAGAAGGGCTGTCCAACTGAGAATCTCCCTGCAAACTAATGGGGGTTTGAGGACTTCATCTGATCAAGCAGACACTGCTGGAGGAGAGATGAGAGAAGGTTCTGAGAATGTATGCATATGAGGTGAGCATGGAGAAAGCCTAGATCCAAAGCTCTCATCTTCGCTATAACTTTGACTCTCATAGAAAATTGGTGACAAAGAACCTTGGATACACAGTTTTGTCTAGGGGAACTTCTGTTGTAAAATAATCTATCAGAAACCCCAGAAAGACAATTGACTTGGGAGGTGTCAATATTGATTTATCAAGTTTTCCGGTAAAACCCACATTCTGGATGGGAGACAAGATGAGCTCATAGTGGGCTTGCAGGGTCTCCTGGTTTGAGTGGGCTATCAAGATATTATCTAGATAGATGGTACAGAGGTCTCCTTCTGTCAAATATATGTACAGTAACTACAGGCTTCATGAGGTGTGTGAATGTGTAAGCACTGGAAAGGCCAAAATCCATGATAGTCTACTGGTATAGGACCTTTTTCCACAGGAACCTTAGGAGCCTCCTGTGATTTTGGTTTACCTGTATGGTATGAAATGCCTCATTGAGGTCTATTAAAAAGTTGTTCTTGACTAGCAGAAAAGGTACTTTTTGCCAATCCCGCTATACAAAAACAACAAGGCCTTACACACTGGTTCAGAGATTAGATATTTAAAACCTGTCTGTTGGAGCAGTCCTGCTTCTTCACAGGAAAAATATGGCTAACCCAGCCTTTCTTGGATGTGTACCTAACTCAATTTTGCCCTGATGCAGAGCAAGGGATAAGACACAATTTAGGAGTGGACTGGCATTCTTTGAACAGGGATGTACTGTATCTGGCATGAAAAATGGAAAAGGTGGAGGGACAGAACATTTTCTAAGGTCTTTGACAACCACCTGGCAGTGGTAATCTGCCTCCAGGAAGATATTGCTTGGGAAAGACAAGGAGTAGGGAATGAGGGTAAGCGACTTTTCCAAATCATATGTCTTTACTGGAGGAGTATGATTGCTGGACACTGCATCTCTTGCAACTTGCATCTAATACATGCCTCTACTAGGTGCTCTGGAGGCACCCTGCTGGTCCTGGGTAGAACTGCTGTCTTTGACAGAATGACCCTCCTGATGAAATGGACATTTTGGAGGCTGGTGGCCCTTTAGGGCTGTAAAGGATGTTCAGGCTTTATAGTGAATTTTCACCTCATCTATAAAGTCAGGGAAAAAATATCGGGATCTATCAGGTTGGGAACATTTACTGGCCTGGGAGTTACATTAGTCAGGCCTGCTGTAGCCAGAGAGTTCTGTAGGTATTGGATAAAATGAAAGGTCTGATCAATCATCAGGGTAGCACTGCTAATAGCTTTCTAGAGGGCCATCTTGAAAGCCCCTGGGAAATCTAGGTAACCGCCAGAGACTCCTTTTTCTGCCTTGTCTAGGACAAATAATAGAGGACTGGCAGCATCTGAGAATTTGAATTTAATCTTTCTTAATAACTTATCTATAGTATCACTCTGGGCCTTATCCTCGACAAGTGAAAAGAGAGCCAGACAATCTCTCAGGCAAACAGTGCAGGAATGTCCAGAATGCCAGTATGGCTATGGAGAACCATCTCATCCTCCTTAATGAGGGCTGTTCTAAAGGATTATTGGTCAAACTGATATACCTGAGAGGACGCACTGGTTCAATTAACCTCCTCTGACTCCCAGTCCACAGAGTAGTAACTGTTGTACTTATATGAGAGGGGAGGGGACAGTGAACATTGCTGACTACCCCTTATGAGAGCATTGTTGCACAAAATGCCAGTCAGAGGCAGGGAAAATGTGCTGGCCATGGGAAGGAGAAGGTGGTCTATTGAGGACCTTCGAGGTATTACAGATGCAGGCAATATCTAAGAAAGAGATGTTTTGTCTCTTGAAGAAACACTGTCTATATTTTTATTTTTATAAGTGTATTTTCTCACCACTCTGTGTGAGTATGCAGGAGGGACGGAGAGACTACAGCCTGACTGACGAAATCCTCCTCTGAGGTGTCCATGCTGAACTCAGACCTGAGAGGGTTAATTATCTTGCTTCTTTTAATTAGTATTTCCTCGCTTGAGCCTCAACTAAATTATATACAGACTGACCAAAATGGTTGAGCGTTTAATAGAAATGTATATAAATATTTATCTACATTTAACCTAGTATTTAAGGAGTCCAGCCAATAAATCTTATAACACAGAAAATTTGAAATGGTACTGCACTTCACTAGTAGGAGTCTTCACAAAGGTAATAATATACTAATGCCATGGAGCAAATATAAAAAGTAAATACATTTGTTTATACAATAAAAAATACACACTGGAGGGGAGGGGGGGGGCAACTTACAGTAGGTAAAATAAAGCCAGATTGTGCAAGTGCCTCCAAATTGCCTCTTTATCCTGCCCGTATACATACGGACTGTCTGACATACCTACCTGGATGCTGTCACTGATATAATCCTCCACCATTCTTTTAATGGTGACAGCATCATATGCAGTGACAGTAGACATGTCAGTAATTGTTGGCAGCTCCTTCAGTCCGGAACCAGATGTCAACACTTGCTCCTGACTGCCTTGCATCACCACCAGTGGGTGGGAAAGGAAATTTTATTTTTTCCCTCACAGCCCCATTGGCAGGAGAAAATGAAGAAGGAGTTGTCGATGGGTCACGTTCTGCTTGAGTTGACAATTTTCTCAGCAGCAGGATTTTGCCGGAAAGAGAGCTACAACGTAGGCTTTAAACCAAAGATTGAGCATGGTGGCCAAAATGTAGTGCTCTGATTTCAACAGATTGACCACCCTTGAATCCTAGCAAAGTGAATGAAGGGCTCCATCCACAAGTCCCACATACTTAGCGGAATCGCTCCATCTTAGCTCCTCCTTCAATTTCTCCAGCTGCTTCTGCAAAAGCCTGATGAGGGGAATGACCTGATTCAAGCTGGCAGTGTCTGAAGTGACTTCACGTGTGGAAAGTTTGAAGGGTTGGAGAACCTTGCACAACACATGAAATCATTCTCCACTGCACTAGAGTTAGGTGCATTCCCCCTCCTTTGCCTATATCATAGGTGGATATATAGGCTTGAATGGTCTTTTACTGCTCCTCCATTCTCTGAAGCATATAGAGCAGTAGTTTCCAAACTTTTTTGAATCACAGCGCCCTAGAATATCAGAATTTTTTTCACGGCACCCCTAGGCCAAAAATTTCTTATTGAGAAATTTAGAAAGAAATATTACATTAAGTAGATCACATTTATATGTCATCCTTAGGGTCAGTTATGTGGTGTGGGACAAGATTTGCTTCTGTTTGACCACATATTTTATGACTGGCAGCCAGCAGCACTGGTTTTGCCTATTATATTGACCAAGAATAATCTGAATTAGTCCTGGACCAGCAACCCAGGGCACCCCTGCAAGTGTCCCGAGGCACCCCAGGGAGCCACGGCACACAGTTTGGGAACCTTTGATATAGATTGTTGAATTCCACCTCATTACCACCTCTTGCTTCAGGTGATGACAGGGCAGGTTCAGGAGTGTTTGCTGGTACTCCAGTCTTCGGGACACAGTCGCTGAATGTCAAAAGTGGTCTGCAATTTTTTTGGCCACTGACTGCATCTCCTGTACGCCCCTGTCGTTTAAAAAAAAACTGCATCACCGAATTAATTGTATGTGTAAAACATGGGACATGCTGGAATTTGCCCAGATGTAATGCACACACAATATTGGTGGCGTTGTCAGATATCACAAATCCCCAGGAGAGTCTGAGTGGGGTAAGCCATTATGCGATGATGTCCCTTAGTTTCTGTACGAGGTTGTTAGTGGTGTGCCTCTTATGGAATCTGGTGATACAAAGCGTAGCCTTTCTAGGAACGAGTTGGTGTTTGTGAGATGCTGGTGCCACTGCTGTTGTTGCTGGGGAAGGCAATACATCTACCCAGTTGGCTGTCACAGTCACATAGTCCTTAGTTTGCCCTGCTCCACTTGTCCACATGTCCATGGTTAAGTGGACAGTACGTACAACGGCATTTTTGAGGACACTGAGGACAATTTTCTTAATGTCCCTGTACAGTCCGGGAATCGCTTGCCTAGTGAAGTGGAATCCAGACGGGATTTGGTACTGGGGACACAGTACGTCCATCAACTGCCTAAATCCAACCTCACTAATGGCGGATACCGGATGCACGTCTAACACCAGCATAGTTGTTATTGCCTTAGTAATACGCTTTTCAACAGGGTGACAGCTGTCATATTTCATCTTCCTTGCAAAGGACTATTAGGCAGTCAATTGCTTAGTTGAAGTAGTACAAGTGGTCTTCCGACTTCCTCTCTGGGATGACGATTGACTCCCAACAGCAACAACAGCAGCGGCAGCAGCAGTAGGAGTACTACTCAAGGATTCTCCAGAGGAATCCCAAATAGGAGAGGACTCATCAGTCATGCCAGTGACAATGCCTGCAGGAATACTTACGTTCCTGACGTAATTTTATTTTAACAACAGCACCCCTGTATTTTTACAGCATACAGGACAGGGCCAGCATCCCTGTATTTGAACAACACCCAAGTAATTTTACAGTATACAAGACAGATCCAGTGTAATTTTATTTTAACAACATCACTCCTGTATTTGGGCCAGTGTACTTTTATTTTAACAACAGCACCCCTGTATTTTTACAGCATACAGGACAGGGCCAGCATCCCTGTATTTGAACAACACCCCTGTAATTTTACAGTATACAAGACAGATCCAGTGAAATCTTATTTTAACAACAGCACCCGTGTAATAGGGCCAGTTTACTTTTCTTTTAACAACTGCACCCCTGTATTTTTACAGCATACATGACAAGGCCAGTGTAATTTTATTTTAACAACAGCACCCCTGTATTTTTACAGCATATAAGACAGGGCCAGTGTACATTTGTTTTCACAGCACATGTGTATTTTTACAGCATACAAGTCAGGGCCAGCATTCATTTATTTTCACAGCACCCCTGTAATTTTACAGCATACAAGACAGGGCCAGTGTACATTAGTTTTCATAGCACCCCTGAATTTTTACAGCATACAAGACAGGGCCAGTGTACATTTATTTTCACAGCACCCCTGATTTTTTACAGCATACAGGACAGGGCTAGCACCCCAGTATTTTCACAGCACCCCTGTATTTTCACAGCATACAGGAGGACAGTGCCCCTGTACAGCACAGTGACAGCCAGGACAGCAACACCCATGTACAGCTGCAGCACCCCTAACAGCACATGACACCACAGTGAGTGACAGGACAGCACCCCTAACGGCACAGTGACAGGACAGCATCCCTAACAGCACCCCTAGAGAGCACACACTGACCCCAGCTGACACCACAACCCACAGAGAGAGACAGAGGTCTGTCTCCCTCACTGTCCAAGTCTGGAGTGAACAGGGCGGCAACGCGTGGCTGTTTATATGGAATCCAAAACCCACAAGAATCCGACATCGGGATGATGACGTTTTGCGTCGTTCTGGCATCCGAGTCTGGTGGGAAGTCTCGAGCCGGACTTGGTTCCCGGCTCGGATCATAAAGTTTGGGGGGTTCAGTTCTCTGAGAACTGAACCCGCTCATCTCTATTCACGATGCAATGTGACTAGAACACAAGAGCAGACTGTGCTAATTAATATGATATACCATATGCACTTGTATATTTGTGTTTGACTGAGTCCCTGAATCTGTACTCAAAGTGCTACAATGTAGCAGCCAAATGTTTTTCCAATACAAGATCTGTGGTGATCCGTATACAGACTCATGGGAAGATGTACTAAGCAGTGATAAGAGTTGAGATGTGAGTCAGTGGAGAAGTTGCCCATGGGAACAAATCAGCATTGAAGTAACATTTATCATTTGTATACGTTAAGATTATACAGAGCAGTTCACTTCTCCACTCTTTTCTCTGCTTAGTCCATCTCCCCCATGGTTACACACAGATATATAGGTGTCATATATCAAATTATTCAGAACAATCTCCTCTAATTGTCGGCAAAAATTGGTTCCCAATAGTTGTGAATAATTAGCAAATGCTGCAAGACCATGATGTAGATGATTTTTTATAATTTTGTAAAGGTACACACATATAGTCAGTATTCCACATAATATATAGGTATACATTTGCATATATAATCCCAATTCCCCAGGAGTTGATCAGTCCTCTTCAAGAGGAGGGAAATAACAGTGGTTTTGTTTGTAAAGTCCCACCTTCTAGAGTTAATATTCTGGTTAAGAGATCTTACCCAGCTCATAGCCCGGCCAATGTAGCTGGTGACCTGGCTCGTTTGATCTCTAGACCCGGGAATGCGGCTGGTAGCACGCATGGCAGTGATAAGCATGCACAACATGTGGCACCCACTCTGCTTGCTCCTCTAGCTGTGGAGAAGGTAAAGGCCTACTTGCCTCTCTATACTACAAATTAAAGATGAGAAGATTACAACTAACAAGTACAGTAAGAATATGGAGAGAACTAAGAGAAGGGTTCTAAACATCTTTCACTGATACAGAAGAGCAACACTGCAAGTAACCTAAACACAACTGGTTGTATTTGCACTTTTACACTGACAATGGATGCGGCATCTTTGTACGCAGTCACTTGGTTATGTAAAACCAGCAGTGAACGTTTCAATACAAAGCCCGGCGACTACAAGATTTGCATAATTTTCACCCATCTACAATGTACACATTCACAGCAGTGGTGGTGTTAGTGTACATTTCTGAATCAGGCCAATTATTTGCAGACAAATTACATAAATACTTACCGCTAGCATTACATTAATACCACTACACACATACTGTACACATGTGCATGCACACACATACACACATAATATAGCAACCCTAGTCATTATTGTACGATTGTACAACCACATCACAGAAGTTTCCAGTACCCTTCACATTACAGCAATTTTCTATATGACAGCAATACTCCAACTAGTACTCCTAGGGGCCGCACTTGCTGGGGGACAGCAAACCAGGCTGATGAAGCCAGATGATTGTTGTTTTTTTTAGTCATTACGTCTTATTCTTTTAATATTTTACTTTGCAACTGATGGCAGTGGGACAATAGGCAGCAAATTGTGGTCCAGGAGGTGCTAGTGGGGCGAAGTTTGGGCTGCTTTGGCAGTCTCAAGGCATCCAAAATGAAGTTGACAGTGACATGATGGGGGGGTGGTGGTGGTGGGGGGCTGTGGACAATAATGTGCCTATGGGTGGCCTGACCCCTAAATTTGCACCTGATTTTAACCCAGTATGATTACTGAAATCATGTATATGGTGCCCTCCATAGGGGTGTGCAACACATTTCTTTATGGTGTGCATCACTGGAAGGGCATTTTTCTTTAACACTGCCTATAGGGTTGTTAGCACCATGTTGCACTAATTGGTGGTCCATGTGCCGAAAGGGAAATTTTGACACCAAAATAACATAAAAAACTCATGTTGACCATTTCCATATCGACCTGTTGACCTTAGGCATGTTGACCATTTGGTGTCAACCTAGACATGGTCGCCCTTCTGACTGTCAACCCTTTGATCCATAACCATTTTGTCCTGTATGAGCAAATTGAGGGAGAGCTTTGTGACCTCCCAGATAAAAGGGCCAATCTAATGAGTGAGTGGTTTAGCAGAACATAAGGGTATATGTATAAACCGGTGATAAGAGTGGATAAGTGAGCCAGTGGAGAAGTGTGTCATGGCAACCAATATAATTGTATAGAATGCACTTCATAAATATTACTTCGGAGCTGATTGGTTACCATGGCACATTTCTCCACTCTAATCACAGCTTCATACATCTACCCCAAAGTTCTTTCTTTGACACATTTCAGTGCTATACTATTATCTTTAGAAGGTTTGATATGTAGCACATGAGTAGCTTTCCATAGTCTTCTAGTCAGGATTGAGGGGGTGTCAGCACTAAAGGTAGGCAGTTTCAATATTAGCAGTGACTTTGTCCAGCGGATGTGTAGTGACTGACGCACCAGGCAGGTTTTCAAAATATTTTAATTTGAATACATTAATGAGGTCTTAGCTGACCTGGTAAGTACAGTAGGTCAATAAGAAAATGATTAAGCTGTAAAATTACAGTCAAGTAGTTACTACATGCATGGTGGGAGAATGCTGTGGCACCTTCAGAAACTGCAAGACACAGTAGAGTAGTTCTGCAAGTAATGGCTGGAATGCATGGAAACTTCAATATCCTTAATGAATGACAATGACTGACAATCATAGTGGAGCATTTTATCTGACAAGGTCTTCCATAATTGACAGATAGGTCATGATGTAAACCAAACAAAATTCAGAGTGCATGTATGAGTGCTGTGTTACTGACTTGTCAACTGTCAAAAATACAATAGTTCCTCTTGGCAAAAATTGGAGACATTGCAAAGGGATAAATTGGTAGTAAATTGTTTGTGCGTGATATTTGGTTTACAACAAAGTGGTTTGTGTTTTTGTGTTGTGGTTTGTGCATATTAATAAATGCTACAGTTGGTAGCAAACCACAACCTTCTCCTCTAATCACTGATGGGGTTTTTTTTAAACACATTTCAGTGCATCCCTCCCTTTTTTTCAATATACTGAATGTTTTTTTGTTTTTGCTTAAGCAGCACCAGAAACTACAGTAGTTATTAAAAGCTTTAGTTTCTAACTGCCACCATCACTGATATGTGCACAAAATGCCTCAAGGTAAAAAGAAGATCATAAGTCAAAAAAGACATTTTTGCCAATTGCTTTGGTATATATTGTATAATAAATAGTGTTTCTATCAACTATTTGGGCAGGCAATTAGAGACGGACCCAGCTTCTGTTAAATGACTTTGCAATCAATAAACAGCTTGTTCTAAATGCACACTAAGGAAACTCAACAGATATTAATGTTGATTTCGTTGAAAAATCTCAAACCTTTCCATTTGCCAAGCAGTGATTTGTAGAATAACAAAGCAAGATCAACATTTAATCTTGTAGATTTTGTAAAATATTCTTAATATCTAAAGTTTAGGGCCAGATTCGGAGACGTACCTAAACAGGATGCTTTTTTGAGATCTGCGCATGCATAGGATATGTACTGCTCATATGGGAAGGGATGATACTGGCCAGCGTATCAGAAAACCAGCCATCATGAGTAACCTGAGGGTGGCTCAGATAACCAAGGTTCACATAGAGTTATTTGACGCTGTATCGTAGAATGAACATGCAGCTGCTGTGCAAATTCGTCCAACTCTGATTCAGGCTTAATTGTTTGTATTCAGTAATGTAATACAGTTTAAAAGTTCTAACAGGATAAATGTTACATTAAATGAAGGGATGAGAAGCAGCTAGGGGTCAAACACTACATTCATGAACAACAGGGGTTGCCAGGAATATTTACCCTGTGCACTCAGTGGAGGGAAGATAAATACTAATTATAATATGAATGGTTTTGATTTTATAAAGATACAGTGGACCAACCTGCATACCTCCCAACACGACCCTCTCCAGGAGGGACAAAATGCTCTGCTCCTGGACATTCCTTTTAATGTATAATTGCCGACACCTGTGTTGAACAAGTTAATGGATAAGAAAGGTGTTTCACCACAGGTACAGGCAATCATTTATAAAGAGGGAAGTACAGGAACAGAGCATTTTCTCTCTCCTGGAGAGGGTCATGTTGGGAGGTATGAACCTGTATTCTATTTGCTGTCATGTTTTCTTGTGATAAAGTAAGAGCAGTACCACTGCAGCTTGTCTCTATGCACTAACTTAATTTTTTTGGATCACATTCAATATGTCAATATCCAGAATGTCGACATGTTCTGACTAGCAACATTCAGAATGTCGACATGTTTAGAATGTTGACATTGCTAATGTTAACAGTACCAATGTTGTTTTATTTATATACAATACTTTTTATTAAAATTTCATCAATATACAATACATAACAAATACAGTCACACTTAAACATTCACAAAAAAAGAAAAAAAAGGAGAAAAAAGGAAAAATAAGGAAAATTGTAATTTAAGTATCACAAATATCTCCCATTGTATAACTTTTTTCCAAATATACCAAACACACATATATCTGCATGAGCTGCAGTTGACTTTGTAATAAAGAATTAAAGTATTTGGGGGGTAATTCCAAGTTGATCGCAGCAGGATTTTTGTTAGCAATTGGGAAAAACCATGTGCACTGCAGGGGAGGCAGATATAACATGTGCAGAGAGAGTTAGATTTGGGTGTGGTGTGTTCAATCTGCAATCTAATTTGCAGTGTAAAAATAAAGCAGCCAGTATAAACCCTGCACAGAAATAAAATAACCCACCCAAATATAACTCTTTCTGCACATGTTATATCTGCCTCCCCTGCAGTGCACATGGTTTTGCCCAATTGCTATCAAAAATCCTGCTGCGATCAACTTGGAATTACCCCCATGGTGTGTGAGTCCTACTGTAAATTTGCTAACAATACGCTAAACCGCTATTGACATTATAGTCAACCCTTTACCGTGCCGTCCGTAAACTGTTGTTACATGTTGTAAAGAATCCTGGTGTAAAGAAGCACAGGAAGTTTTTCAGAAAGAGAGATCATTTCTGGTTCAATAATCTGAAAATAGCCGTCTCCACTTTATGTTTTGCTCCATGCTCTTCTCAACCCTTATCTTAGGCCACCCAGCTGCATTACACTCTAAGCCGTATTTTCAGAATATTGAACTAGAAATGATCTCTCTTTCTGAAAAACTCCCTGAGCATCTTTACACCAGGAATCTTTACATTAAGTAAAGGGCCCTACACATTTCCCGATGCGCCGCCGAGGTGCCCGGCGGCCGATACGGCCGACGAGCGACCTGGTGGCGGGGGGGCAGTGACGGGGGGAGTGAAGTTTCTTCACTCCCCCCGTCACGCGGCTGCATTGAAGTGCAGGCAAATATGGACGAGATCGTCCATATTGGCCTGCATGCACAGACGACGGGAGACCAGCGATGAACGAGCGCGGGGACGCGCATCGTTCATCGCTGGAGTCTCCACACTGAAAGATATGAACGAGTTCTCGTTCATTTATGAACGAGATCGTTCATATCTTTCAGAAAATCGGCCAGTGTGTAGGGCCTATAACTCCAGTTTAGGGATGGTCTGGTAAAGGGTTGAATACAATGTCAATAGCAGTTTAGCGTATTGTTAGCAAACACAGGACCCACACACCAAACACAGGACCCACACACCTAATAATTGAATCCCTTATTTATTCCTGTATTTAATATAAAATACTAATAAAAAAAATATATAAAACAATAATAACAATAACAGTGCAGTTTTGTCACTTTCACTTGTTTTATTTGTGCAAGATGTGCATTTTGAGTGAAAACTACACTTAGCATGTCTAAGTTGTCCAGGACCAGATGCACCAAGAGTGGGTATTTGGAGTGACTGAAGCCATAGTACAGTATTAGAGGAAACATCTGTATGTTACTTATTCAAAATGGCTAACATGGAACATTGCACTTTAACTGATTTTGGTTTCTCTGCGAGTAAGCTGTACTATGCTATTGGCTCTCATTCCGAGTTGATCGCTCGCTTGCTGCTTTTAGCAGCAGTGCAAACGCTAAGCCGCTGCCCTCTGGGAATGTATCTAAGCTTAGCAGAAGTGCGAACAAAAGGTTTGCAGAACAGTGCAGAAATTTTTTCAAGCAGTTTCAGAGTAGCTGCAGACCTACTCCTTCCTTGCGATTACTTCAGTCTGTTTAATTCCTACTTTGACGTCACAAACACGCCCTGCGTTCGGCCAGCCACTCCCCCGTTTCCCCAGGCACGCCTGCGTTTTTACCTGACACGCCTGCGTTTTTTAGCACACTCCCGGAAAACGGTCAGTTACCTCCCAGAAACACCCACTTCCTGTCAATCACTCACCGATCAATAGAGAGACGGAAAAGAGTCGCTTGGCCTTGTGTAAAACTGCATGTTTTTTGTGAAAGTATGTCGCGCGTTCGCACTGCGGCCCGTATGCATGCGCAGAAATGACAATTTTTAGCTTGATCGCTGTGCAGCGAACAATGGCGGCTAGCGATCAACTCGGAATGAATCCCATTAACATTTATTTTAGAAAACAGAACATGGAGTAGATACAGAACTGGATTTCTATTGCTGGAGTCTGGAAAAAATACAAGCTTAGGTGACCCACACTTGTTATTATAGAGTGATTTTACTATCCAACTAGTTAATTTTTTACATTTCCTTGGCTATCTTTATTTTACTGATAAACATAGAATACATAGTAATGCACTATCCAGGCAAAGACAAACAACTTCCATTGTTGGGCACAGAATTACTCTTCTGATTGCTTATATGACACCATTTTCTGAAGTTCAATTATATTATCACACATTACTCTATAGAGGAGTATTGAGCTTTGGCTTTGGCTTAACTCCATCCTGTTTTCTAACATTTGCAAGCCCATCTCAACTGACTACAGCGGTTTCTATTTAGCTTAATTAGTATTGTTGCATTATACACAAATTATGCATAACAAGAACAGTGCATCAGCAGAGTAATTGTCATGAAGGGTTTATGGAATGCTAGAACAAAAGCCAGAGTTCTATCATTGTGCATAAATCTCCATAGGTAATTATCCCTCTGTGCTTTTCATATATTATCAATATTACAATGAAGACAAATTGCCACAGAAAGAATGCTATTCATGCACTGCTTCAATTATGTATTCATGGTAATTGCTGACACTCAGGTGGAAGGTTAAGTTTGTCAAGCAGTTCCATAAATATCCCACCAGTTCACTGACGTTCTGGGTTTATTTCAGTTTGCAGAAGAGTAGTAATTAGGGCCAGGCAAAGGAACAAGGGATTTATTGAATAAAGATGAGCAAATGAACTACAGTACCTTGGGAAAATTGTTTTGCAACATTATTTTGCACCTTTGCAACTGAAGTATTAAAAAAAGGCTTGTATAAAGGCCATAGATGTGCGCAGGGGGGGGTGCCTGGTGCGCACAGGCACCCCCTAATGTCTGGCACCCAGATCTCACATGCCTGATGCAGAAATCACCGAGCAGGCAGATTACTGTCCCCTCTGCGCTGCACCCTGTCAGGACTGCATTACTTACCGGACGCCTGGGTTAATCAAGGGTGCCACTGCCACCGGCTTTCAAATTCCCAGCTCCACCTCCATGTACAAAAACAGTGTGATGCTCGCACGCCCACCCATCACACTTGCCACATGCCCACTTCTCTCCTTCTATGCTATGCCAATGCCAGCCACTGATGAGGAGCAGCATGCAGCCAGCGTTCCTCTTAGGAAGACAAGTTCAATACTGGCATGCGGTCAGCAGCAGCATTGACACGTCACTTGTTTTTCCAGCAGCAGCAGTACTAGTCTGCGACTGTCAGTGTCAGCTTAGTTACCGACTTGTAAGTAAGCTGCTGCAGCTTGCAGGGGAAAAAGAGGGGGAGCCAGACCAGGCTGAGGAGGAGCAGTGTGATTGCAGTGAGTGCCATCAGGGGTGTTTGTTTGGTGCACACCACAACATCTGACAATGTATCTGCTTTATTAGGACTGGTACAAGGGTGGATATTTTATATGCGTTGACCATCAATAGATGGTGCTAGACACGCCCAAAAGGCGCTGCTAGATACACCCCTCCGACGGTGCACCCCCTAATAAAATGTGCTGTGCACGCCAGTGATAAAGGCTGCAGTCCCATCTCAGGCAGCCAAACAATCCAGGAACATTTAAGAGCGAGGTATGTACACACTACAGATGAGCGGGTTCGGTTCGTCGAGATCCGAACCCCCCCGAACTTCACGTGGTTTACATGGGTCCGAGGCAGCCTCAGTTCTTCCCGCCTTGCTCGGTTAATCCGAACAAGGCCGAACGTCATCATCCCGCTGTCGGATTCTCGCGAGATTCGTATTCCATATAAAGAACCGTGCGTCGCTGCCATTTTCACTCATGCATTGTAGATTGAGCGGAGAGGACGTGGCTACGTTCTCTGCCTAAAAAGCTCAATATCTGTGCTCAGTGTGATGCATTGTAGTGGCCACCAGTTTATAGTAGTACAGTACAGTAGGCCATTGCTGTATCTTGCAGCTCCGTGTCAGACTCAGTTCCAGTATCCTGATCAGTGCTCAATATCTGTGCTGCATTGTGGTGACCAGTATATAGTAGTACAGTGCTGCATTGTGGTGACCACCAGTATATAGTAGTACAGTACAGTAGGCCACTGCTGTATCTTGCAGCTCCGCATCAGACTCAGTTCTAGTATCCTGATCAGTGCTCAATATCTGTGCTGCATTGTGGTGACCAGTATATAGTAGTACAGTGCTGCATTGGGGTGACCACCAATATATAGTAGTACAGTACAGTAGGCCATTGCTGTATCTTGCAGCTTCATGTCAGACTCAGTTCTAGTATCCTGATCAGTGCTCAATTTCTGTGCTGCATTGTGGTGACCAGTATATAGTAGTACAATGCTGCATTGTGGTGACCACCAGTATATAGTAGTACAGTACAGTAGGCCATAGCTGTATCTTGCTGCACCATGTCACTTCTAGTTTCCTGAACAGTGCTTAATATCTGTGCTTAGTGTCAGTGCTGCATTGTGGTGACTAAAAGTCCAGTGTCTTGTGCTGCATCTTGCTGCTGTAGGGTGCTGTGGTAGTGTCCTGTCACTGTGCATAGGTCATCTTTCAAGTCACAGTGGTATCTGGTATCTATATAGTGGTATCTAATTCCAGACATTACTGCCGTCTAATTCCAGATATATTACTGGCATATAATTCCACACATTAAAAAATGGAGAACAAAAATGTGAGGGTAAAATAGGGAAAGATCAAGATCCACTTCCACCTAGTGCTGAAGCTGCTGCCACTAGTCATGGCAGAGACAATGAATTGCCATCAACGTCGTCTGCCAAGGCCGATGCCCAATGTCATAGTAGAGAGCGTGTAAAATCCAAAAAGCAAAATTCAGTAAAATGATGACTCAAAAATCAAAATTAAAATCGTCTGAGGAGAAGCATAAACTTGCCAATATGCCATTTACGACATTCTTGGCTAGTGGTTCAGCTTCACATGAGGATGGAAGCACTCATCCTCCCGCTAGAAAAATGAAAAGAGTTAAGCTGGCAAATGCACAGCAAAGAACTGTGCGTTCTTCTAAATCACAAATCCCCAAGGAGAGTCCAATTGTGTCGGTTGCGATGCCTGACCTTCCCAACACTGGACGGGAAGAGGTTGCTCCTTGCAAGTGCTGGAAGGAGCACCCACAGTCCAGTTCCTGATCTGCAAATTGAAGATGTCACTGTTGAGGTACACCAGGATGAGGATATGGGTGTTGCTGGCGCTGAGGAGGAAATTGACAAGGAGTATTCTGATGGTGAGGTGGTTTGTTTAAGTCAGGCACCCGGGGAGACACCTGTTGTCCGTGGGATGTATATGGCCATTGACATGCCTGGTCAAAATAAAATAAAAAATCACCTCTTCGGTGTGGAATTATTTTAACAGAAATGCGGACAACAAGTGTCAAGCCATGTGTTACCTTTGTCAAGCTGTAATAAGTAGGGGTAAGGACGTTAACCACCTAGGAACATCCTCCCTTATACGTCACCTGGAGCGCATTCATCAGAAGTCATTGACAAGTTCAAAAACTTTGGGTGACAGCGGAAGCAGTCCACTGACAACTAAATCCCTTCTTCCTCTTGTACCCAAGCTCCTGCAAACCACCCCACCAACTCCCTCAGTGTCAATTTCCTCCTTAGACAGGAACGCCTACAGTCCTGCAGGCCATGTCACTGGCAAGACTGACGAGTCCTCTCCTAACTGGGATTCCTCCAATGGATCCGTGAGTGGAACGCCTACTGCTGCTGTTGTTACTGCTGGCACAGCTGTTGTTGCTGCTGGGAGTCGATCGTCATCCCAGAGGGTAAGTTGGAAGACCACTTGTACTACTTCCAGTAAGCAATTGACTGTCCAACAGTCCTTTGCGAGGAAGATGAAATATCACAGCAGTCATCCTGTTGCAAAGCAAATAACTCAGGCCTTGACACCTATGTTGGTGTTAGACGTGCGTCCGGTATCTGCCATTACTTCACAGGGACTTAGAGAATTTCTTGAGGTAGTGTGTCCCCGGTACCAAATACCATCTAGGTTTCACTTCTCTAGGCAGGCGATACCGAGACTGTACACAGACATCAGAAAAAGAGTCACCAGTGTCCAAAAAAATGCAGTTGTACCCAGTGTCCACTGAACCATGGACAAGTGGAGCAGAGCAGACTCAGGACTATATGACTGTGACAGCCCACTGGGTAGAAGTATTGCCTCCCGCAGTAACAACAGCAGCAGCGGCACCAGTAGCAGCATCTCGCAAATGCCAACTCGTTACTAGGCAGGCTACGCTTTGTATCACCGCTTTCCATAAGAGGCACACAGCTGACAACCTCTTACGGAAACTGAGGAACATCATCGCAGAATGGCTTACCCCAATTGGAGTCTCCTGGGGATTTGTGACATCAGACAACGCCAGCAATATTGTGCGTGCATTACATGTGGGAAAATTCCAGCACGTCCCATGTTTTGCACATGCAATGAATTTGGTGGTGCAGAATTTTATAAAAAAAACAAAAAGGGGCATAATGGAGATGCTGTCGGTGGCCCAAAGAATTGCGGGCCACTTTCGGCATTCAGCCACCGCGTGCCGTAGACTGGAGCACCAGCAAACACTCCTATAGAGGTGGAAATCAACCCTCTATATGCTTCAGAGGATGGAGGAGCAGCAAAAGGCCATTCAAGCCTAAACATCTGCCTATGATATAGGCAAAGGAGGGGGAATGCACCTGACTCAAGCGCAGTGGAGAATGATTTCAACGTTGTGCAAGGTTCTCCAACACTTTGAACTTGCCACACGTGAAGTCAGTTCAGACACTGCCAGCCTAAGTCAGGTCATTCCCCTCATCAGGCTTTGCAGAAGCAGCTGGAGAGATTGAAGGAGGAGCTAAAATGGAGCGATTCCGCTAGGCATGTGGCACTTGTGGATGGAGCCCTTAATTTGCTTAACCAGGATTCCCGGGTGGTCAATCTGTTGAAATCAGAGCACTACATTTTGGCCACCGTGAACGATCCTAGGTTTAAAGCCTATGTTGTATCTCTCTTTCCGGCAGACACAAGTCTGCAGATGTTCAAAGACCTGCTGGTGAGACACTTGTCAAGTCAAGCGGAACGTGACCCGCCAACAGCTCCTCCTTCATTTTTTCCTGCCACTGGAGCTGCCAGGAAAAGGATCAAATTTCCAAAACCACTGGTGGTGATGCAGGGCAGTCAGGAGCATGTGCTGACATCTGGTCCGGACTGAAAGACTTGCCAACGATTACTGACATGTCGTCTACTGTCACTGCATATGATTCTGTCACCATTGAAAGAATGGTGGAGGATTATATGAGTGACAGAATCACTGTAGGCATGTCAGACAGTCCGTACGTATACTGGCAGGAAAAAGAGGCAATTTGGAGGCCCTTGCACACACTGGCTTTATTTTACCTATGTTGCCCCCCCTCCAGTGTGTATTCCGAAAGAGTGTTTAGTGCAGCCAGTCACCTTGTCAGCGATCGGCGTTGGAGGTTACTTCCAGAAAATGTGGAGAAGATGATGTTCATCAAAATGAATTATAATAAATTACTCCGTGGAGGCATTTACCAGCAATTGCCTCCAGAAATTACACAGGACCTGTGATGGTGGATTCCAGTGGGGACGAATTAATACTCTGTGAGGAGGAGGCTGTACATAGTGAAAGGGGTGAGGAATTGGATGATGAGGAGGTGGTGGACATCTTGCCTCTATAGAGCCAGTTTGTGCAAGGAGAGATTGATTGCTTCTTTTTTGGTGAAGGCCCATACCAACCAATCATTTCAGCCAAAGTCGTGTGGCAGACCCTGCTGAAATGATGGGTTTGTTAAAGTGTGCATGTCCTGTTTATACAACAATAAAGGGTGGGTGGGAGGGCCCAAGGACAATTCCATCTTGCACCTTTTTTTTAATGTATTATTTGCATCATGTGCTGTTTGGGGACTATTTATTTAAGTGGCATCTTGTCTGACACTGCAGTGCCACTCCTAGATGGGCCAGGTGTTTCTGCCGGCCACTTGGGTCGCTTAGCTTAGTCATCCAGCGACCTCTGTGCAAATTTTAGGACTAAAAATAATATTGTGAGGTGTGAGGTGTTCAGAATAGACTGGAAATGAGTGGAAATTATGGTTATTTAGGTTAATAATATTATAGGCTCAAAATGACCCCCAAACTCTATGATTTAAGCTGTTTTTGAGGGTTTAAAAAAAAACAACACTCAAATCCAAAACGCACCTGAATCCGACAAAAATTCTTAAGGAAGGTTTTGCCAAAACGCGTCCGAATCCAAAACACGACCGCGGAACTGAATCCAAAACCAAAACACAAAACCCGAAAAGTGGCCGGTGCACATCTCTAGTACACACCAAGAACTTACATAATGAACTACAGTACTTTTGGAAACAGAAGATTCCAACACACCAAGGGGCAGATGTAAGAACATGCGCTATGTGCTTTTTGCACTTAGCGCACGCTAACTCCTGCTGTTACCGAATCACCGCTATGTATGATGTGGCTCACAGCGGGAGTTTAAGGCAATCGCAATGCGCATTGGGGCCGCTTCGTCTGGGACGCTGTGCATATACCTATTTGATAGCCCCCTTATGTATTAACGGCGGGACTGTCACTCACCGCTCCTTATGTCCCTTCTCCAACTTCGCAAGTCAGGGCTGGCGCTGCAGCACCATTGCTGCTTTCATGTGTTTTTTTTTTAAACTTTATTGCCAGCCCTCGGCATCCTTAGGGTTTCTCTGTGAATGCGCCGGGTCACCATGCACAGGTCGCTGGGAGGTGGGGAGACGGCGAATGCGCACTGGCAAACTGGCCTCATCCCTGGAGGACTTAGATGAATCGCGCATGCGCCGGAGGCTGCCAGCAGCGCAAGCAGGAAGAACAAAGATGGACGCGTGCGCAGAATGTCAGCAGCAGCGATACTAGCTGAGCCGATGTGGAAGATGCGCTATCGCGGGACAGGGAAGATAACGTCCTCCCACATCAGCTGCCACACATGTAATACATTGTGGCGCAGGGTCTGGCCATATCACGACGATAATGTGGTGATACGGCCCCAGGCACATAACGTCCATTAGGATGTTTTTCATACATCTCCCTCAATATATCTAGAGCTGGTCAGGTATCTTTAAATCACCTGTTATCCCTGCAGCTGTTTCCTAAGGGATACTCAGCCCTTAATATACAATATAAACCCCCCAAAAAAAAGGAGAAAGGAAACTGCACATACAGTAGCAGCAGGTTATTTAATACTGCAAATTATTAAATACAAAATGTGAAAATAGTTTTTAATGAGATGTGGACCAAAGTAACTCATTGCAACATCACTTTGCCCCTCTGCAACAAAAGTAGTAAAAAGGGGGCTTGTACAACATATGGGGTAAATCCAAGTAGGCTAAAGGACCTCTGACGTCACAACTATGTGACCAGTGAGGAGCAAGGTTAGTGGGCTCGCAGTTTCACTATCCACCTCAACTTCCTTTTCCTTTAGTAAAGTGGTGGCAAGTGAAGTGGAGCAAGCCACAGATCCCGAATCATAATGAGCGACGCAAGCCCGCAAGGGAATATTTTGGATCCAATGTTTTGACCTTGCACCTCCCCCTCCTGTTGTGGGTCACTTGGTTGAGACGTCAGAGGTTCTTTAGCCTGGATGAATTTAGCCTCAGTCTTGTACATAGTCTGCTGTCCCATTTCAGGCAGCCAAACAGTCTAGGAACATTTAAGAACTTTGTAAGTGTGCACATATGTATACCTCATAAACCTATCTACAGAAACCCAGATGGAGATGTTCATGGTTTGTAATGCACATGTCTCCATAAATGGTCATTCCTTCCCTACTTTTAGAGGACATTTTCAAATACAAAAAGAGGCTTACTGTTTGTACAAAAGTTAGAGACATATCATAAATCTATCTATTATTTCTAGAAACTGATAAATATGAACATAGTTAGGCCAGTATTCTACTTCACTGCTCTTCTTATTTCATCACTGTATCATACAGATTCAGAATAATGGTGTAATCCATTAAAGGATGCAATGCATGTTTCATGCCCACACAGTAGGAGCATTCAGAGCCACTGCATGATATTTTTGCAAGCATTAGTAGTATTCATCTACTGAATAGGAGATTTCCGTTTCAAACAATACTTTGCCTTACCTTACCTTACCTTAGCAAGTATTGTCTGATGATCATGTGAGCTACAGGCAATTACAACTAATACTACACAAAACTATATTTACCACTGATGGTGCTGTTTAATGGCCAGATATCCCAAATCATTTGTGAAATAAAAAGAGGGGCCCCTCATTTAATGTAGCAGGTTTTCTCATTTTTAAACTTGTGGCTACCATATTATCCCTACACATTGTATGCCTGTATACCTGTCCGGAGTCCCGCGTCGGACACTGCAGCCGCCGCAAAAATCACAGCCAAATGGAAAGTAGTGAAATTAGTCTCCAGAACAGGGTGAGTGCCATGTTTCTGGAGACCTGCGCATGTGCAGTAGGCTCTGGCACAATGCCAGAGCCTACTGCACTGTAGAGAGGAGGGGGCCCACCCGGAGTCTGCAAACGGGCCCCCTCCTCTGTTAAAATACCCATGTTCTGGATATTATAAGCACTTTTTTAACCATTTTGGGTAGATTTTCTGTGCCATGTTAGAAGGAGCAAAAATACTAATAGTATCTTTTGAAAAAGTGTACAAAGTAGAGATGTGCGCTGGACACTTTTTTGGGTTTTGTGTTTTGGTTTTGAGAGATGAGGTATAACTTGGAGCAGAGTGGGGGGGGGGGGGATAAAATGGAGGTAGGGGACAGACTGTTTGGTCCAGAGTGGTACTAAGAGCAGAAAGCAGACTGAGTCAACCAAGCTCAATGTATTAGTTAGGTATTAATTTAGTAATGCAAATGTGTTCTAATTTACTGTAGTAATGATTAATTTTCTTCAATTAAGTTATGTAATGGGCAATCGTGAAATGAAACCACTGTAGACAAATCTATTTTTCTTCTTTTATCATTAAAAAAATCTTTTTTATACAGTAATTTATAAATGACATATTATTAGTTTGTAATTAAAATATTGTGAATTTACTCATATTTATATACTATTGGCCAGATTTATCAAGCCTTTGAGAGTGATATATTGCAAGGTGATAAAGTACCAACTAGAGATGTGTGGCAGGCACTTTTTTCATGTTTTGTGTTTTGGTTTTGGATCTGGATTTCTGTTCGTGTTTTGGATCTGGATTGGTTTTGCCAAAACCACCCTTTTCGGTTCTGAATTTGTTTTTAGATCTGAATTTTTTTGAAGATATTAACCTCAATAACATTCATTTCCACTCATTTCCAGTCTATTCTGAACACCTCACACCTCACAATATTGTTTTTAGGGCAAAAAGTTGCACCAAAATAGCTGGATGACTAAGCTAAGCGACGCAAGTGGGCGGCACAAACACGTGGCCCATCTAGGAGTGGCACTGCAGTGGCAGACAGGATGGCACTTTTAAAAACTAGGTCCCAAAGAGCACATAATGCAAAGAAATAAAAGAGGTGCAAGATGGAATTGTCCTTGGGCCCTCCCACCCACCCTTTTGCTGTTTAAACAGGACATGCACAGTTTAATAAACCCATCATTTCAGTGACAGTTGGTCTCCCTGGAAAAAGCTCTCCATCTTATCTGAATCATAGCTAGCTACAAACATACCACCTCCATATTTGATGACCTTTCACATTACGAGAAGGGGCAAAGGAAGAGGACAGTGTCAATAAGGTGATTAAAAATTAGAGAGGCACACGCAATCAGGAACAATGCAAAGGCTTTCACCTCCACTCCTACATTGGTGTGGAACAGAAAGGACTTTAACCAAGCAAATATATAGTTTCCACATTACTGGACAAACTGAAAAACTAGGGGCCAAAGCCTCCAAATTTGTACACCCTTCTCCATTTTCAGGGATTAAGATAATCTCGGATTTAATGCTGGGATGCAAATAAACTGGTGTATACCACAGGATCAAGATTGGATATTTTCCCCTCCCTGGAGTCTGGAGAATTATTTTGTAAAAATCTTGTGGGTTTCTTTTTTCCCCCATTTTTTTATTGCTTTTTTATTTACATGTTTTGTAGCAGATGCCTTATTTTTGTTTTTCACAGCTCCCAGTTACACGCATGTGAGCATACCTGTATGTCTTGTTTATTTTATACATATTTTATCTTTAAATAAAGAAGATCCTTAGATGTTTTAGCAGCCTCTCGTGAGCACCCACAGCAGCCTGGATCAGGCAAGTTGAGTTCGGGTGGGTTCGGTACAGTACTAAGCAGGACTGTGCAGTACATTTTTTTGTTATTCAGCCCCTGCCCTAGTGGAGCTTACCACTCTAGTCGAAACTCATTTCAAGTTATAAGTAGGACTGTGGGAGGAAGCCTTGCAAACCTCTTTGCCAACATCATGCCTCAGCTTGGCAAGACAGACATCTTCCTGGCTGTAAGCCACCATGAGACTTCATACTGGGCCCTTATTCAGTAACTGTTTGTGCCTCACAGGAGCTCCTGGCCCATTTAGTGCTGCAGTGCAATGGAAAGCTGATGCAATACAAAATCACTGAAACTCTGTTCTTATAACACCGTAAGGTCTTGCGATAACTCTAAGCAGCCCTTACATTGTACAATTATTAAAGAAAAAACATTTCCAAAATAAAGGAAAAGAACCCTGTGCAATAAATGCGCATGTTGTAAATAATCCCAAAATGTGGAACATTATTAATAAATAAAGAATAAGGTTGACTAATTGGAGCCATTCATTTGAATCCCTAACATTAAATAATTGAGAAGAACCTTTCTCTCATGCTGGGTACACAGTGAACACTAGAAGATATATCTACTAGAGATGAGCGGGTTCAGACAGGGCACACCTATAATTATATGGCAGACATATAGACATATGTGTGTTTGGAAAATCTAGTTTTCTCCGGCAGTTGCCAGAGAAAATTAAGTAGAAGATGTTACCATGTAACATTCTGCTGGATTATGATTCTGTTTCTTCTCAGTCTGACTGACTTTGGACACAAATTTGGTCTCTCCGTACTTTATTGGAAAGCACTTAATCAAAATTGCAATTTCCATTTCCACCTTTGAGCTTTATGTTTTCACATATCTAATTGTGATGTTGAAGCTTGTTTCATATTCTACTCTAGGCTTTAATTTAAACCTAGTATCAAGTATAGCAGTGCCCCTGGAATTATATGGCAGTGCCTCTGGATTTATACAGCAGATAGGCAGCACCCCTGGATTTAAACAACAGATAGGCATCCCCCATGGACTTATACAGCATAGGAAGCACCCCTGGAAAATTACACAGCACAGCAGACAGGAAACCTCACCCCTGGACATAAACGGCAGTGGGGCAGCAGCCCTGGACTGATAGGGCATGGGGCAGCACCCCATATAGGGCAGCACCCCTGGAATGATGTGGCAGACAAAAAAAGACATGCAAGATGGAATTGTCCTTGGGCCCTCCCACCCACCCTTATGTTGTATAAACAGGACATGCACACTTTAACAAACCAATCATTTCAGTGACAGAGTCTGCCACACGTCTGTGGCTGAAATTATTGGTTTGTTTAGGCCTCCACCAAAAAAGAAGCAATTAATCTCTCCTTGCACAAACTGGCTCATTCTCATCCGCCAATTCCTCCCCACCTTCAGTGTTTACATCCTCATCCTCACAGAGAAATAATTCCACACCGAAGAGGTGGATTTTTTGGTATTTTGGGCTTGACAATGGGCTTTTTCATCGAATGGCCAACAACTGTCTCCACTGGCGCCTTATTCAAACAAACCACATCAACATCAGAATCCTCATTGTCAACTTCCTCCTCAGCACCAGCTACACCAATATCCTCCTCATCCTGGTGTACTTCTACAGTGACATCCTCCATCTCAATATCAGCAACTGGACTGACGGTGTTCCTCCCAGCACTTGCAGGGGGTGTTCAAATGGTGGTAGGAGCCTCCTCTTCCCATACAGTCTTGGGAAGGTCATGCATAGACATCGCAACCATGGACACACTTGGACTCTACTTGGGGATTTGTTATATCTCTGAATGCACAGTTGTTTTTTCCTGTGCTTTAACAAGCTTTTATTTTTTTTTGAGAGAGGAGGTCTTCCATCTTCATGAGTAGCTGAACCATCAGTCATGAACATAGGCCAAGGCCTTAACCTTTCCTTGCCACTTCATGTCATGAATAACAGTGTCAATTTTACGTTTCTTATCAGACAATTTCTTTTCTTTTTGGTTCTTAATTTTTGCTTCTTGGATTTTACATGTCCTAAATGACATTGGTCATCAGTCTTAGCAGACAATGTTGATGGAATTGCATCGTCAATGTCATGACTGGTAGCAGCAGCAGCTTCAGCACTAGTACTAGGAACTGGAAGTGGTTCCTTATTTTTCACCATTTTTTCCTCCAAGTTTTTGTTCTCTATTTCACAGGACAGCACCCCTTTATTATTACAGCACACAGAACAGTGCTTCTTTATGTTCACAGCACCCCTGTAATTTTATAGCATTCAGGACAGGGCCAGTGTACCTTTATTTTAACAAAAGCACCCCTGTATTTTTACAGCATACAAGACAGGGCCAGTTTACATTTATTTTCACAGCACCTCTGTATTTTTACAGCATACAAGACAGGGCCAGTGTACATTTATTTTCACAGCACCATTGTAGTTTTACTGTAAACAAAACAGGGCCAGTGTATCTTTATTTTAACCACATAACCCCTTTAATTTTACAGCATACAAGACAGGACCAGAGTACATTTGTTTTCACAGCACCCCTGTATTTGTACAGCTTACAAGACAGGGCCATAGTACATTTCTTTTCACAGCACCCCTGTAATTTTACAGCATACAAGACAGGGCCAGTGTACATTTATTTTCACAGCACCCCTTTAATTTTACAGCTTACAAGACAGGGCCAGTGTAGCTTTAAAACACCCCTGTATTTTTACAGCATACAGAACAGAACCAGCAACCCTCTATCTTCACTGCACCCCTGTATTTTTACAGCATACAGGACAGGGCCAGCACCCCTGTATTTCTACTACACCCCTTTAATTTTACAGCATACAAGACTGGGACAGTGTACCTTTATTTTAACAACAGAACCCCTGTATCTGTACAGCATACAAGACAGGGACAGTGTACCTTTACAATACCTCTGTTTTTTTTACAGCATACAAGATAGTGCCCCTGTATATCACAGTTACAGGACAGCACCCCTAACAGCACAGGATACAACAGTGACAGGATAGCACCTCTAACACCACACAAGACAGCACCCCTAAAGAGAGACAGAGGTCTGTCTCCCTCACTCTCCAAGTCCGGAATGAAAATTCCGGTGATGGGCAGCTCCTTATATGGAATCCAAAACACACGAGAATCCGACAGTGGGATGATGACATTTTGCCTTGTTCTGGGATCCGAGTCTGGTAGGAAGTCCCGAGCCAGACTCAGTTCCCTGCTCGGATCATGAAGTTTGGGGGTTTCAGATCTCTGAGATCCGAACCCACTCATCTCTAGTACAAAGTCTTCAAAGGAAATAAACAATGTATAGTTTTTGTGAGGACTGCATCCAAAAAAAAATGACTTTACAGAATCGTTCATTTCATTCACATTTTGGTTTTAGTTCATGATACTGTAAATTTATTTTTTTTATCCAAAATTGTTTATTTTTGTCATAAATCTTCCACACCAGTCAAAATTACTAGTATATGTATGTAGTAAAGAATCTGTAATATACAAAAAGAACTTAGGCTCGAGGATGTATTGATTGTTTCAAAATCTGACAGCTGCAAAGCTCCCATTAGTTTATCTTGAGGTGTCCATCTGTAAATCATATAAGGGATCGATCTACAGACAACCTTGTGATTAAAGCTGGTACTTAGAGGTTTCTTTCCTTAAAGCGCTGGGATTGGTAATATAAAATCCAACACAATGCAAGCCTCTTCTGACTGATAAAGTCATTCCTAGCATGATCATACATTCTAAGTTATTTGTAACCACTTATTGTTTTTAGTATTTGTAATCTAAAATTACAGAGATTGGAGTAAAAGTATTATTTGTATGCATACAAGGATAAAAGCAATAATAAAGACGGTTAGTGGGGTACAAGGAAGGGGCAAACAAATGGGAGAGAAACATAAATTTAAAATGTGTAAAACTCTATGAAATTACCAGGTAGTGGATAGTGGAACCAGTGTGGAAAGAATATATTCAGAGATTTAAACAAATGGGGTATCAGGGACAGGTACTGTAGGATTGAGAAAAAATCCAGGTTGAGACACAAATTGGCTTAAAGGTGACAATGAAGACAATAGAGGTTTAGGGGGGGTTGACATTCCCAGACATCAGCAAAGCAAAGAAAATTCAGGGGACAGGTGTTATAATTAAGGGGGTATATGTGGGTGACTCCTTGTACTGGAGCCAATTAAATCAAATGGTTGTAATCTGAATCTAGCCTGCTGCTGAGAGAGTGGTATTATATCTAAGTGTTGGAACCATTACACAGGGCCTGATTCAGGTTTGTTAGCAAAGGAAAAAAGCACACAACTGGGCAAAACCATGTTGCATTGCAGGTGGGGCAGATGTAACATGTGCAGCAAGATTTAGATTTCGGTGGATTACAGTATATTGTTTCTGTGCAGGGTAAATACTTGCCTCTTTTGCATGTAGCCCACAAATGTTAGACAGCTTTATTTTTACACTGCAATTTAGATTTCAATTTGAACACACCCCACCCAAATCTTAATCCATCTGCACAGGGGCATTTTAAAGGAGGCGTGCAGCCAATGTGCAGACTCTGGATGGGCCCCCTCCTCTCCGCGGTCACAGTCCGCTCTGGCATTATGCCACAGTCTACTGCTCATGTGCAGGTCTCTGGATACATGGCGCCCGCCATGTTCCGGAGACTAATTTCACTACTGCGCATGCACAGATGCCATTTTGGGTGCGACTTTTGACGCAACTGCAATGCCCGATGTGGGACTTCGGGAAAGTATTTAAAAATAGGTGCATTTGAATATGTTACATCTGCCACACCTTCAGTGCAGCATGGTTTTGCCCAGTTTTGTGCATTTCTGCTATGCTAACAAACCTAAATCAGGCTCACAGTTTGCAATCTCCATTGCATGGGTATCAAAAACGTGGCAACATTACCTGGATGTTTAATTAAAGACTTCTTTCCTCCAAAGATGGGGATATTGGGGGTCATTCCGAGTTGTTCGCTCGTTGCCGATTTTCGCTATGCTGCGATTTGATGCTAATTGCGCATGCGCAAGGCACGCAGGGCGCATGCGCATAGTTATTTAACTAAACACTTAGTAGATTTGCTGTTGATCCTGCGGCGCTTTTCAGTTGCTCTGCTGATTGGTGAATACTTGACAAGAAAGGGGCGTTTCTGGGTGGTAACTGAGAGTTTTCCGGGAGTGTGCTAAAAAACGCAGGCGTGTCAGGTAAAAATGCGGGAGTGTCTGGAGAAACGGGGGAGTGGCTGGCCGAACGCAGGGCGTGTTTGTGACGTCAAACCAGGAACTAAACGACTGAGCTGATCGCAATCTGTGAGTAGGTTTGGAGCTACTCAGAAATGCAAAGAATTATTTAGTAGCAGTTCTGCTAATCTTTCGTTCGCTATTCTGCTAAGCGAAGATACACTCCCAGAGGGCGGCGGCCTAGCGTGTGCAATGCTGCTAAAAGCAGCTAGCGAGCGAACAACTCGGAGTGAGGGCCATTGAGTTGGTTCTGAGGAGAAAAATTAGGATCATTCAAGATTACTCTCTTCAAGATGAATTTAGACAATTCTATAATCTTGTTTGAGTAAGGGCTGATCTTACTACAACTCATCCTAATACTGTATGTAGTGGAAATTAGAGATGAGCGCCTGAAATTTTTCGGGTTTTGTGTTTTGGTTTTGGGTTCGGTTCCGCGGCCGTGTTTTGGGTTCGAACGCGTTTTGGCAAAACCTCACCGAATTATTTTTGTCGGATTCGGGTGTGTTTTGGATTCGGGTGTTTTTTTCAAAAAACCCTAAAAAACAGCTTAAATCATAGAATTTGGGGGTAATTTTGATCCCAAAGTATTATTAACCTCAAAAAACATAATTTACACTCATTTTCAGCCTATTCTGAACACATCACACCTCACAATATTATTTTTAGTCCTAAAATTTGCACCGAGGTCGCTGTGTGAGTAAGATAAGCGACCCTAGTGGCCGACACAAACACCGGGCCCATCTAGGAGTGGCACTGCAGTGTCACGCAGGATGTCCCTTCCAAAAAACCCTCCCCAAACAGCACATGACGCAAAGAAAAAAAGAGGCGCAATGAGGTAGCTGTGTGAGTAAGATTAGCGACCCTAGTGGCCGACACAAACACCGGGCCCATCTAGGAGTGGCACTGCAGTGTCACGCAGGATGTCCCTTCCAAAAAACCCTCCCCAAACAGCACATGACGCAAAGAAAAAAAGAGGCGCAATGAGGTAGCTGACTGTGTGAGAAAGATAAGCGACCCTAGTGGCCGACACAAACACCGGGCCCATCTAGGAGTGGCACTGCAGTGTCACGCAGGATGGCCCTTCCAAAAAACCCTCCCCAAACAGCACATGACGCAAAGAAAAAAAGAGGCGCAATGAGGTAGCTGACTGTGTGAGTAAGATTAGCGACCCTAGTGGCCGACACAAACACCGGGCACATCTAGGAGTGGCACTGCAGTGTCACGCAGGATGTCCCTTCCAAAAAACCCTCCCCAAACAGCACATGACGCAAAGAAAAAAAGAGGCGCAATGAGGTAGCTGTGTGAGTAAGATTAGCGACCCTAGTGGCCGACACAAACACCGGGCCCATCTAGGAGTGGCACTGCAGTGTCACGCAGGATGTCCCTTCCAAAAAACCCTCCCCAATCAGCACATGATGCAAAGAAAAAGAAAAGAAAAAAGAGGTGCAAGATGGAATTATCCTTGGGCCCTCCCACCCACCCTTATGTTGTATAAACAAAACAGGACATGCACACTTTAACCAACCCATCATTTCAGTGACAGGGTCTGCCACACGACTGTGACTGATATGACGGGTTGGTTTGGACCCCCCCCAAAAAAGAAGCAATTAATCTCTCCTTGCACAAACTGGCTCTACAGAGGCAAGATGTCCACCTCATCTTCACCCTCCGATATATCACCGTGTACATCCCCCTCCTCACAGATTATCAATTCGTCCCCACTGGAATCCACCATCTCAGCTCCCTGTGTACTTTGTGGAGGCAATTGCTGCTGGTCAATGTCTCCGCGGAGGAATTGATTATAATTCATTTTAATGAACATCATCTTCTCCACATTTTCTGGATGTAACCTCGTACGCCGATTGCTGACAAGGTGAGCGGCGGCACTAAACACTCTTTCGGAGTACACACTTGTGGGAGGGCAACTTAGGTAGAATAAAGCCAGTTTGTGCAAGGGCCTCCAAATTGCCTCTTTTTCCTGCCAGTATAAGTACGGACTGTGTGACGTGCCTACTTGGATGCGGTCACTCATATAATCCTCCACCATTCTATCAATGTTGAGAGAATCATATGCAGTGACAGTAGACGACATGTCCGTAATCGTTGTCAGGTCCTTCAGTCCGGACCAGATGTCAGCATCAGCAGTCGCTCCAGACTGCCCTGCATCACCGCCAGCGGGTGGGCTCGGAATTCTGAGCCTTTTCCTCGCACCCCCAGTTGCGGGAGAATGTGAAGGAGGAGATGTTGACAGGTCGCGTTCCGCTTGACTTGACAATTTTGTCACCAGCAGGTCTTTCAACCCCAGCAGACCTGTGTCTGCCGGAAAGAGAGATCCAAGGTAGGCTTTAAATCTAGGATCGAGCACGGTGGCCAAAATGTAGTGCTCTGATTTCAACAGATTGACCACCCGTGAATCCTTGTTAAGCGAATTAAGGGCTGCATCCACAAGTCCCACATGCCTAGCGGAATCGCTCCGTGTTAGCTCCTTCTTCAATGCCTCCAGCTTCTTCTGCAAAAGCCTGATGAGGGGAATGACCTGACTCAGGCTGGCAGTGTCTGAACTGACTTCACGTGTGGCAAGTTCAAAGGGCATCAGAACCTTGCACAACGTTGAAATCATTCTCCACTGCACTTGAGACAGGTGCATTCCACCTACTATATCGTGCTCAATTGTATAGGCTTGAATGGCCTTTTGCTGCTCCTCCAACCTCTGAAGCATATAGAGGGTTGAATTCCACCTCGTTACCACTTCTTGCTTCAGATGATGGCAGGGCAGGTTCAGTAGTTTTTGGTGGTGCTCCAGTTTTCTGTACGTGGTGCCTGTACGCCGAAAGTGTCCCGCAATTCTTCTGGCCACCGACAGCATCTCTTGCACGCCCCTGTCGTTTTTTAAAAATTTCTGCACCACCAAATTCAAGGTATGTGCAAAACATGGGACGTGCTGGAATTGGCCCAGATTTAATGCACACACAATATTGCTGGCGTTGTCCGATGCCACAAATCCACAGGAGAGTCCAATTGGGGTAAGCCATTCCGCGATGATCTTCCTCAGTTGCCGTAAGAGGTTTTCAGCTGTGTGCGTATTCTGGAAAGCGGTGATACAAAGCGTAGCCTGCCTAGGAAAGAGTTGGCGTTTGCGAGATGCTGCTACTGGTGCCGCCGCTGCTGTTCTTGCGGCGGGAGTCCATACATCTACCCAGTGGGCTGTCACAGTCATATAGTCCTGACCCTGCCCTGCTCCACTTGTCCACATGTCCGTGGTTAAGTGGACATTGGGTACAGCTGCATTTTTTAGGACACTGGTGACTCTTTTTCTGAGGTCTGTGTACATTTTCGGTATCGCCTGCCTAGAGAAATGGAACCTAGATGGTATTTGGTACCGGGGACACAGTACCTCCAACAAGTCTCTAGTTGGCTCTGCAGTAATGATGGATACCGGAACCACGTTTCTCACCACCCAGGATGCCAAGGCCTCAGTTATCCGCTTTGCAGTAGGATGACTGCTGTGATATTTCATCTTCCTCGCAAAGGACTGTTGAACAGTCAATTGCTTACTGGAAGTAGTACAAGTGGGCTTACGACTTCCCCTCTGGGATGACCATCGACTCCCAGCGGCAACAACAGCAGCGCCAGCAGCAGTAGGCGTTACACGCAAGGATGCATCGGAGGAATCCCAGGCAGGAGAGGACTCGTCAGACTTGCCAGTGACATGGCCTGCAGGACTATTGGCATTCCTGGGGAAGGAGGAAATTGACACTGAGGGAGTTGGTGGGGTGGTTTGCGTGAGCTTGGTTACAAGAGGAAGGGATTTACTGGTCAGTGGACTGCTTCCGCTGTCACCCAAAGTTTTTGAACTTGTCACTGACTTATTATGAATGCGCTGCAGGTGACGTATAAGGGAGGATGTTCCGAGGTGGTTAACGTCCTTACCCCTACTTATTACAGCTTGACAAAGGGAACACACGGCTTGACACCTGTTGTCCGCATTTCTGGTGAAATACCTCCACACCGAAGAGCTGATTTTTTGGGTATTTTCACCTGGCATGTCAACGGCCATATTCCTCCCACGGACAACAGGTGTCTCCCCGGGTGCCTGACTTAAACAAACCACCTCACCATCAGAATCCTCCTGGTCAATTTCCTCCCCAGCGCCAGCAACACCCATATCCTCCTCATCCTGGTGTACTTCAACACTGACATCTTCAATCTGACTATCAGGAACTGGACTGCGGGTGCTCCTTCCAGCACTTGCAGGGGGCGTGCAAATGGTGGAAGGCGCATGCTCTTCACCTCCAGTGTTGGGAAGGTCAGGCATCGCAACCGACACAATTGGACTCTCCTTGTGGATTTGGGATTTCGAAGAACGCACAGTTCTTTGCGGTGCTTTTGCCAGCTTGAGTCTTTTCAGTTTTCTAGCGAGAGGCTGAGTGCTTCCATCCTCATGTGAAGCTGAACCACTAGCCATGAACATAGGCCAGGGCCTCAGCCGTTCCTTGCCACTCCGTGTGGTAAATGGCATATTGGCAAGTTTACGCTTCTCCTCCGACAATTTTATTTTAGGTTTTGGAGTCCTTTTTTTTCTGATATTTGGTGTTTTGGATTTGACATGCTCTGTACTATGACATTGGGCATCGGCCTTGGCAGACGACGTTGCTGGCATTTCATCGTCTCGGCCATGACTAGTGGCAGCAGCTTCAGCACGAGGTGGAAGTGGATCTTGATCTTTCCCTAATTTTGGAACCTCAACTTTTTTGTTCTCCATATTTTATAGGCAGAACTAAAAGGCACCTCAGGTAAACAATGGAGATGGATGGATTGGATACTAGTATTGGATACCTGCCGACTGCCGACACAGAGGTAGCCACAGCCGTGAACTACCGCACTGTACACTGGTTGATAAAGAGATAGTAGTATACTCGTAACAACTAGTATGACACTATGACGACGGTATAAAGAATGAAAAAAAAACCACGGTTAGGTGGTATATATTATAATAATAATACAATTATGGATGGACGGACTGCCTGCCGACTGCCGACACAGAGGTAGCCACAGCCGTGAACTACCGCACTGTACACTGGTTGATAAAGAGATAGTAGTATACTCGTAACAACTAGTATGACACTATGACGACGGTATAAAGAATGAAAAAAAAACCACGGTTAGGTGGTATATATTATAATAATAATACAATTATGGATGGACGGACTGCCTGCCGACTGCCGACACAGAGGTAGCCACAGCCGTGAACTACCGCACTGTACACTGGTTGATAAAGAGATAGTAGTATACTCGTAACAACTAGTATGACACTATGACGACGGTATAAAGAATGAAAAAAAAACACCACGGTTAGGTGGTATATATTATAATAATAATACAATTATGGATGGACGGACTGCCTGCCGACTGCCGACACAGAGGTAGCCACAGCCGTGAACTACCGCACTGTACACTGGTTGATAAAGAGATAGTAGTATACTCGTAACAACTAGTATGACACTATGACGACGGTATAAAGAAAGAAAAAAAAATACCACGGTTAGGTGGTATATATTATAATAATAATACAATTATGGATGGACGGACTGCCTGCCGACTGCCGACACAGAGGTAGCCACAGCCGTGAACTACCGCACTGTACACTGGTTGATAAAGAGATAGTAGTATACTCGTAACAACTAGTATGACACTATGACGACGGTATAAAGAATGAAAAAAAAACCACGGTTAGGTGGTATATATTATAATAATAATACAATTATGGATGGACGGACTGCCTGCCGACTGCCGACACAGAGGTAGCCACAGCCGTGAACTACCGCACTGTACACTGGTTGATAAAGAGATAGTAGTATACTCGTAACAACTAGTATGACACTATGACGACGGTATAAAGAATGAAAAAAAAACCACGGTTAGGTGGTATATATTATAATAATAATACAATTATGGATGGACGGACTGCCTGCCGACTGCCGACACAGAGGTAGCCACAGCCGTGAACTACCGCACTGTACACTGGTTGATAAAGAGATAGTAGTATACTCGTAACAACTAGTATGACACTATGACGACGGTATAAAGAAAGAAAAAAAAATACCACGGTTAGGTGGTATATATTATAATAATAATACAATTATGGATGGACGGACTGCCTGCCGACTGCCGACACAGAGGTAGCCACAGCCGTGAACTACCGCACTGTACACTGGTTGATAAAGAGATAGTAGTATACTCGTAACAACTAGTATGACACTATGACGACGGTATAAAGAATGAAAAAAAAACCACGGTTAGGTGGTATATATTATAATAATAATACAATTATGGATGGACGGACTGCCTGCCGACTGCCGACACAGAGGTAGCCACAGCCGTGAACTACCGCACTGTACACTGGTTGATAAAGAGATAGTAGTATACTCGTAACAACTAGTATGACACTATGACGACGGTATAAAGAATGAAAAAAAAACCACGGTTAGGTGGTATATATTATAATAATAATACAATTATGGATGGACGGACTGCCTGCCGACTGCCGACACAGAGGTAGCCACAGCCGTGAACTACCGCACTGTACACTGGTTGATAAAGAGATAGTAGTATACTCGTAACAACTAGTATGACACTATGACGACGGTATAAAGAATGAAAAAAAAACCACGGTTAGGTGGTATATATTATAATAATAATACAATTATGGATGGACGGACTGCCTGCCGACTGCCGACACAGAGGTAGCCACAGCCGTGAACTACCGCACTGTACACTGGTTGATAAAGAGATAGTAGTATACTCGTAACAACTAGTATGACACTATGACGACGGTATAAAGAAAGAAAAAAAAATACCACGGTTAGGTGGTATATATTGTAATACAATTATGGATGGACGGACTGCCTGCCGAGTTCCGACTGCCGACACAGAGGTAGCCACAGCCGTGAACTACCGCACTGTACTGTGTCTGCTGCTAATATAGACTGGTTGATAAAGAGATAGTATACAATACATACAACAATATACTACTATACTGGTGGTCAGGCACTGGTCACCACTAGTCACACTGGCAGTGGCACTCCTGCAGCAAAAGTGTGCACTGTTTAATTTTAAATTAATATAATATTATGTACTCCTGGGGGCTCCTGCTATAACAACCTGCAGTGCTCCCCAGTCTCCCCCACAATTATTATAAGCTTTGCCTTTTATACATTGATGTGCAGCACACTGGGCTGAGCTGAGTGCACACAGACTGAGTCACACTGTGTGACTGGCTGCTGCTGTGTATCGTTTTTTTTCAGGCAGAGAACGGATATAGCAGAGAACGGATATATTAAAATAAATAAAAGTTAACTAACAACAACTGCACTGGTCACTGTGGTAAACTCTGTCTGACTCTGCACAATCTCTCTCTCTCTTCTAATCTAATTTCTAATGGAGAGGACGCCAGCCACGTCCTCTCCCTATCAATCTCAATGCACGTGTGAAAATGGCGGCGACGCGCGGCTCCTTATATAGAATCCGAGTCTCGCGAGAATCCGACAGCGTCATGATGACGTTCGGGCGCGCTCGGGTTAACCGAGCAAGGCGGGAGGATCCGAGTCTGCTCGGACCCGTGAAAAAAACATGAAGTTCGTGCGGGTTCGGTTTCAGAGAAACCGAACCCGCTCATCTCTAGTGGAAATCCCACTGCAGTATTACTATATATCACCAAGAGAGATAGAGAGAGAGAGCCTATGGAGAGTCTCCGGGCATTAATCCTACTGGGCTAATACCTTGATTTAAATGTGGTCTCCTAGTCCCTGATCATATATTGTAGGTCAATAAAGAATGATGAATATGTAAGATCTTAGCAAAGTGATTCATGTTGATAAATGTATTCCTGCCTAACCAAGTGATTGTAGGGAAGACCATGAATGTACTGTAGTTCTGTCTGAGTCTTTGTCAGGGATGTGGGATTCACAGCAACTACTTTGGAGGTGGTGTTGTCCAATGAGTCCTTAAAGTAGAAGACCTAAATAAAGGTTGCTTTGAAACCTTCCACTATATGTGGGTAAGGAAAACACTATAATTGTTGTGTTCCTTTACTGATACTTAAGTTTGACTATCATATCAAATAATATATATCTAGACTCCATGTTAACTACTTAGATGATGAAATAAGCAACAAAGATATTTTTACACACATTAATCTTATTGTTGTGCACAGATTTATTTCCTCTGTTTAGATTATTTTGCTGGTTCATTCTAGTTTAAATAGAGAAACATCAATAATTATTTTTTAATCTAATATATTAATTTTTATATTTATTACCTTGGCCTACTGTATGACATACTTATATCACATGCACAGCCAAAGTGCAAATAGAGAAGATTCAGCACTCTATGGTACTTCAAACTCTATAGAGTAGGGTTTAAATGTCCAGACAGTAATGTGCCCAAATCTCTACATTGTCATCTACATTTTGTAAAAGCTGGAATCAAGACCAGGGTCCAAGGTTGTAAATGGGGAGTACCTCTGATTGGCCAACATTTATCTAAATATTAGTGATGGAGCTAAAGAGTTAGGTGATTTCCATTATAATTTGGATAGTTGATAGATGTGTCTTTATTTTTTGCAATATACTCTATACTTCCCATTTGTGGCTGCATACAGGTTATTCTTCATGTCTTGATGGGCCACCATGAGGCTGAGATCTGCAGCATTTGTTAACAAAAGAGATAATTTCTCCTCTTAGATCAGGATTTACTTTCTGCTATAACAGAATTTCATCTTGCATACAGTATGTGCAGTGTTTGTATTAGTGATGAGCGAGTTCGGTTCCTCGGGTTCCGAACCCCCCCGAACTTCAGCCATTTCACACTGTTCCGAGGCAGACTCGAATCTTCCCACCTTGCTCGGTTAACCCGAGTGCGCCCGAACGTCATCATCCCGCTGTCGGATTCTTGCGAGATTCGTTTTCTATATAAGGAGAAGCGCGTCGCCACCATTTTCACTCGTGCATTGGAGATGATAGCGAGAGGACGTGGCTGCCTTATCTCAGTTTCTGTGTTCAGTGTGCTTGAAATAACTGTGCTCAGTGTGCTGCAAATATCTGCTCAGTGTGCTGAAAATATCTACGTCCTCTGCCTGAAAAACGCTCCATATCTGTGCTGCATTGTAGTATATAGTAGGAGGGGACAGTGCAGAATGGTGCTGTGACCACCAGTATATATATATATATATATATATATATATATATATAGCAGTACGGTACAGTAGTCCACTGCTCTACCTCTGTGTCGTCAAGTATACTATGCATCCATACCTGTGCTGCATTTTAGTTGTGTGCAGTATATAGTAGGAGGGGACAGTGCAGAATGTTGCTGTGACCACCAGTATATATATAGCAGTACGGTACAGTAGTCCACTGCTCTACCTCTGTGTCGTCAAGTATACTATGCATCCATACCTGTGCTGCACTTTAGTTGTGCACAGTATATAGTAGGAGGGGAGAGTGTAGAATGTTGCTGTGACCACCAGTATATATATAGCAGTACAGTACAGTAGTCCACTGCTCTACCTCTGTGTCGTCAAGTATACTATGCATCCATACCTGTGCTGCATTTTAGTTGTGCGCAGTTTATAGTAGGAGGGGACAGTGCAGAATGTTGCTGTGACCACCAGTATATATATAGCAGTACGGTACAGTAGTCCACTGCTCTACCTCTGTGTCGTCAAGTATACTATGCATCCATACCTGTGCTGCATTTTAGTTGTGCGCAGTTTATAGTAGGAGGGGACAGTGCAGAATGTTGCTGTGACCACCAGTATATATATAGCAGTACGGTACAGTAGTCCACTGCTCTACCTCTGTGTCGTCAAGTATACTATGCATCCATACCTGTGCTGCATTTTAGTTGTGCACAGTATATAGTAGGAGGGGACAGTGCAGAATGTTGCTGTGACCACCAGTATATATATAGCAGTACGGTACAGTAGTCCACTGCTCTACCTCTGTGTCGTCAAGTATGCTATGCATCCATACCTGTGCTGCATTTTAGTTGTGCGCAGTATATAGTAGGAGGGGACAGTGTAGAATGTTGCTGTGACCACCAGTATATATATAGCAGTACGGTACAGTAGTCCACCGCTCTACCTCTGTGTCGTCAAGTATACTATGCATCCATACCTGTGCTGCATTTTAGTTGTGTGCAGTATATAGTAGAAGGGGACAGTGCAGAATGTTGCTGTGACCACCAGTATATATATAGCAGTACGGTACAGTAGTCCACTGCTCTACCTCTGTGTCGTCAAGTATACTATGCATCCATACCTGTGCTGCATTTTAGTTGTGCGCAGTATATAGTAGGAGGGGACAGTGCAGAATGTTGCTATAACCACCAGTATATATATAGCAGTACGGTACAATAGTCCATTGCTCTACGTCTATGTCATCAAGTATACTACAAAAGTTCAGTAAAATTACCCAAAAATAAAAAAATGACCCAAAAATCAAAAAATCAAAATTAAATGCGTCTGATGAGAAGCGTAAACTTGCCAATATGCCATTTACGACACGGAGTATCAAGGAACGGCTGAGGTCCTGGCCTATGTTCATGGCTAGTGGTTCAGATTCACATGAGGATGGAAGCACTCATCCTCTCGCTAGAAAACTGCAGTGCCACTCCTAGATGGGCCAGGTGTTTGTGTCGGCCACTTGGGTCGCTTAGCTTAGCTACACAGCTTCCTCATTGCACCTCTTTTTTTCTTTGCATCATGTGCTGTTTGGGGACTATTTTTTTTAATCTGCCTTCCTGTCTGATACTGCAGTGCCACTCCTAGATGGGCCAGGTGTTTGTGTCGGCCACTTGGGTCGCTTAGCTTAGTCACACAGCTACCTCATTGCACCTCTTTTTTTCTTAGCATCATGTTCTGTTTGGGGACTATTTTTTAAATCTGCCATCCTGTCTGACACTGCAGTGCCACACCTAGATGGGCCAGGTGTTTGTGTCGGCCACTTGGGTCGCTTATCTTAGCCATCCAGCGACCTCGGTGCAAATTTTAGGACTAAAAATAATATTGTGAGGTGTTCAGAATAGACTGGAAATGAGTGGAAATTATGGTTATTGAAGTTAATAATACTATGAGTTCAAAATGACCCCCAATGTATATGCTTTAAGCTGTTTTTGAGGGTTTTTTGTAAAAAAACACCCGAATCCAAAACACACCCGAATCTGACAAAAAAAATTCAGGGAGGTTTTGCCAAAACGCGTCCGAATCCAAAACATGGCCGTGGAACTGAATCCAAGACCAAAACACAAAACCCGAAAAATTTCTGATGCACATCACTAGTTTGTATGAACTTAACTATGAATTCCACTTTGACTTTAGCATGTCTTTGAATTTGTGAGATGAGGAAATGTCCAGGATATCACTATTTCTTAAAATTTCCACTACTCTCCAAGCTTTTTAAGGAAACCAAAACTATGTTAAAAGATAAAGATATGGCCATGCTCATCTTATTCACAATCGCAGGTTGTTTGCCTTGACCAGTGTGCCTACGTCCATGCACGGGCACTGTATGCACCTGCTTCCCATAGGAAATTCATTGAGCATATGCTCCTGTGAATAGATCACAGGTGTGTGCAAATTATTGCAATTGTGATGCATTCGCACCCATGACCCATTCATTGGTAAGATGACTGTGGATTCACCTGTACCTGTAGGATCGCTACCAGTATGGACCATTAGCATGCAATTTGCGGGAAAAACACTCCGGTCACAACTAATCACTACCAGTAGCGCACGCAGGGGGGGTTTACGAGTACCTGGAAACCCCTTCTGATGAGCCAAACGTTTTATTGTTGAGACGGAGACAGCACTGTCTCTGTCTCAGCAAAAGCTGCGATCGCGACCACGGAGCTGCTGCAGCATCAGCAGAGAAAACACACAACAACAGATAGCAGTGCTAATGTATTGGTGAATTAATAAATTGTGATAAGAAGGATTGAGTGATGATTTTTTTCACATTAAATAGGGTATGAAATTAAAACAAGATAAAACCATATATATGGAAACTCCTAACAAGTATTACTTAAAATAGGGTCAAAATGATTGATGCCAATATCCATGTATCACATTCCTGTTGACAATAAACTGGATGGCAGAAAATAGAGACGGACTGACAGCACAGTCTCACCCTTAGATTTTACCAAAACCGCTAGAGGTATAGTCCCATAAGAAAGTCTCTTACATCAAGTCAAAACCAGCCCGGTTTTGGGGGTCCTCAATTGGCGCGGTGTCCTACTCGAATCTGAAGGATAGGTGATGGTCCCAAAAGGTTGAACGTCTCACTTGTTTTACTGCAAAGTTCAAACTCCAGTAATGGTCCGGATACAGTTCGGCAATAAGATGAGTATAGCTGGTGACCCAAAGTGGCTTTCTGACGCGTTTCGCTGCAGGCACTGCTGCTTTATCAAAGGTGGTTTGTATGGGTACACTGACCAGATATTTGTACCCTTAGTAATTGCTCAACAGACAACATCTGTTCACTCAATCCTTCAAATTACTTTATAAATTCTTTAAAACAATTAAATTTCACCTTATTTACAATAAAAGTATGATACTCGGACAGACTCAGATCGGTAAATTCTGTTTTGTGCATTATTAAACCATAACACCTTTTATTCTAGTAACAAATTCAATAGATATTTGTACTGCTTCTGGGTCACGGGGGGACGTGTGGTTTGATCTGTTAAAGTCGAAAAATATTACAGAACACACAGCACGTATAAAATACACACACATGCCCACTGCGCATGCACTTGTTCCGCCGTGCGTGCACATATCCGCAATTTGCGTATGGTCGCTCCCGCGGTCCTGCGCGTGGTATGGGTATTTACGGCGGAGTTTGTGAACGCATGGAGGGCTATCAAAACATTACATATTTAATCCAAATAGTGCACATTGTACACATAGCCCCCCTACACCACATCAGCAAGTATCAACAGTTTAAATGATTCCAGAACAAAGGGATTCACCTTTGCATGATAGGAGTGGACAGACTAAGGTTATAAGGTGGTGTCTGGTATCCAGCTGTAGGGTATTTTAAGGGTAACATTCCGGTGTTGGTTTGAGGAAGATCGCATGTTCCTGCGTATAGTTATGTGCAGAAGCAGAATATAGATATAAACTGTATTTACTGTATATTATGTATGCGGCGGAAATCCAGAGGAGACCACCCACAAGAGCAGTTGAGAAAGACATCGCCCACCTTTTCAAATCAAACTATGACCTCTCCTGTACTGTAAAGATGTATCCCTGTGTCCAATGGACAAAGGGATTACAGTATCCATTGTATTGCTTTTGGAAGTTTTGTATAAAAAGCCTGTTGCTGCCTAGCCGGTCAGAAGACTCTCAACGTTATCTACCTGACAGCGGAGGACTGGACCGGGAAGCGCATGCGAATATTCTCACGTATGTACATTGACTGTAGCCATTTACTCTGTTGTATTGTAGTGCATAACTTGTATTATTAACCCCCTTTCAGAAATATTACTCTGTGGTGTCGGAACCCAGTGATTAACTACAAATCGGTGTTGTGTCCTCTTTTCCCTGCTAGGGTTTAAAGTGTATTACATTGCCTAACTGTATAAGGTTTTAAAGTGTATTAATTGGGTGTGTACGCGCTGCGTGTACTTTGTACCCCCAGCGCTGGGTTTGTACGCAGAGTCCGTACATGGTACGGGACTCATTACGCAAATAGCGTAAAAGGAACGTAGAGTGCATATTAAGTTTAACGGCCGTAGCGGCTCCATGGTAAAAGTGTGTTTAAAGGTGTAGCTTTATGGTTTAAGATAATATCGACATTATCAGATCTCATAAACTTTATCTCCACACTGGCCCGGAAAACTCATTATACATCATTGTCTTATCACTCCTATAGATGACTATTAGACACCAGAGGTACAGATTATTTAATTATATTTAAACGTTGCAACTAGGAGAGTTGTTTCCAGGTCACTATAGACATAGCCACTATAGGTCATAGCCGCTATTTGCAACGCACTTGCGTTCCACGCGGCGGTCACAGGAAGCGGAATTACTTCCTGTGTCTGTACTGCCGGTCACATGACCGCCTTCTCTCCGAAACTAGCGTGAGACTGGGATACTTATATGTCATAAAGACGTGTTACCAATGACACAGCGTAGATAGCATCTGGTTTGCATGGTAACTGTCAATCAGTGAGTTATTCCTTGCTGCCCAGTTGTTACCATGCCAACCAGATAGATAGATAGATATATATATATATATATATATATATATAATTTTTTTATTTTTCACCAACAGGGCGGCACTCATCCGACTTTGCAAATAAAACACTGGATCCCGTGCAGTTTCAACGTTTCAGAATTTTTACTGTAATCCTTTTGTTTACTGTAAAAATTCTGAAACGTTGAAACTAACATGGGATCCAGTGTTTTATTTGCAAAGCCGGATGAGTGCCGCCCTTTGGTGAATATATTGGTTATTCGGTCTTCTTACAGGGGCCGTCTAAACGGGAAGGCACCGACGCACATGAAAATTGTGGACAGGGCGTGCCGGCTTCCCCTATGTATGTACACTGCTCAAAAAAATAAAGGGAACACTAAAATAACACATCCTAGATCTGAATGAATGAAATATTTGTATTAAATACTTTGTTCTTTACATAGTTGAATGTGCTGACAACAAAATCACACGAAAATTATCAATGGAAATCAAATTTATTAACCCATGGAGGTCTGGATTTGGAGTCACACTCAATTTAAAGTGGGAAAACACACTACAGGCTGATCCAACTTTGATGTAATGTCCTTAAAACAAGTCAAAATGAGGCTCAGTAGTGTGTGTGGCCTCCAAGTGCCTGTATGACCTCCCTACAATGCCTGGGCATGCTCCTGATGAGGTGGCGGATGGTCTCCTGAGGGATCTTCTCCCAGACCTGGACTAAAGCATCCGCCAACTCCTGGACAGTCTGTGGTGCAACGTGGCGTTGGTGGATGGAGCGAGACATGATGTCCCAGATGTGCTCAATTGGATTCAGGTCTGGGGAATGGGCGGGCCAGTCCATAGCATCAATACTTTCGTCTTGCAGGATCTGCTGACACACTCCAGCCACATGAGGTCTAGCATTGTTTTGCATTAGGAGGAACCCAGGGCCAATCGCACCAGCATATGGTCTCACAAGGGGTCTGAGGATCTCATCTCGGTACCTAATGGGAGTCAGGCTACCTCTGGCAAGCACATGGAGGGCTTTACGGCCCCCGAAAGAAATGCCACCCCACACCATTACTGACCCACTGCCAAACCGGTCATGCTGAAGGATGTTGCAGGCAACAGAATGTTCTCCTTGGCGTCTCCAGACTCTGTCACGTCTGTCACATGTGCTCAGTGAGAACCTGCTTTTATCTGTGAAGAGCACAGGGCGCCAGTGGTGAATTTGCAAATCTTGGTGTTCTCTGGCAAATGCCAAATGTCCTGCACGGTGTTGGGCTGTAAGCACAACCCCCACCTGTGGACGTCGGGCCCTCATACCACCCTCATGGAGTCTGTTTCTGATCATTTGAGTAGACATATGCACATTTGTGGCTTGCTGGAGGTCATTTTGCAGGGCTCTGGCAGTGCTCCTCCTGTTCCTCCTTGCACAAAGGCGGAGGTAGCGGTCCTGCTGCTGGGTTGTTGCCCTCCTACGGCCTCCTCCACATCTCCTGATGTACTGGCCTGTCTCCTGGTAGCGCCTCCATGCTCTGGACACTACGCTGACAGACACAGCAAACCTTCTTGCCACAGATCGCATTGATGTACCATCCTGGATGAGCTGCATAAATCCTGCGTTTGCCCCTGACTACATAAATAAATGAAGAATGATCACAGAAAACTTCCCTTAAAATGTTCCATCCAATAAAATCCAATAAAGTTTTTTTTTCTTTTTCACTGTTCCTTCACACTATGTTCTGTTTGGGTGGTCTTCAGTAAGCCGGTGGTCGGGCTCCCGGCGACCAGCATAACGGCGCCGGGAGCCTGACAGCCGGCATACCGACACTTATTCTCCCTCGTGGGGGTCCACGACCCCCCTGGAGGGAGAATAAAATAGTGTGGTGAGCGCAGCGAGCCCGCAAGGGGCTCATTTGCGCTCGCCACACTGTCGGTAAGCCGGCGGTCGGGCTCCCGGCGCCGGTATGCTGGTCGCCGGGAGCCCGACCGCCGGCATATCGTAGTGAACCCTTCTGTATGAGTAGTGGACATGGCTTAAATCAGACTACATCGCTGCAGCGGCAGCAATCACAGTCACGCAGCGTGCGCACCCCAGGAGCCAAGTGAGATTCTAGCAGCATCTCTGGGCTGCGATCGCCTCTGCCTGATTGACAGGAAGAGGCGGTCACGGGGCGGGTGGGGGTGTGCCAATGGCATTAAAATGCCGTTGGCGGGGCACGGTCCGGACAATGGAGGCATGTCCAGACTGTTGCGGGGATGGGCCACGATGGCTGCACGATGTCACATGCAGCCGCTGCGACCCAGGATGTGGCGAGTAGCTTCCTGCCAGCGCGCAGGAGCTGCGCTGGCAGGGAGCTACTCTACTGGTGCAAAAGCATTGCCACTGTGCAATGCTTTTGCACCCTTGCATTGGGTAAGGCCAGACATGCTGGCCAGACTAGCCCTGTGCTGGGCGTTCCCCCGCATTTCTGAGAAACTGATCGTAGATGATCTAAATTTAGCATGTCTATGATCAGATCTGAATTAGGCCCACAATCTCTGTGGAATATCCCACTGAATACATTGCACTGAATACAGTATAATCACAATAAATGACCCAAATCCAGCCAACATCAGTTTAGAAAAGTAGAGCAAATGGAACCATACCAGTGACATGCGGTGGGGTGAGGCAGGTGAGACAGAGCCTTTCCTGTCATACTAACGTTTGTGCCAGAGTCAGGGGTGTATCTAGAGAGGAGGCGGCCTGTGTGCAGGTTCTGTCTGGGCCCCCTCCTTCCTAGCTGTTAGTGCTCACTATAGCTCTGGGCACTAGGGTCCCTAAGGGAACCTAACGTTGTCCTAAAGCCTAGAGCGCATGTGTAGATCTCTGGGATAATGGCGCAGTGGCAATTTTCCCAGTGATTTCTGCAAGCTGCTGCTCCGCGGAACTCTGGAGGATGAGTATTTAAAACAATGGGTGCAGGGTGTGTGGGGTGGACTGCCCTGGACCTCGAGGGGCCCATTTGCACTGCACACACTGCACCCATTATAAATATGCCATTGACCAGAGCTTTGACTGTATAAAGTATATGAAAAATACACAGAATGTGTTTGAAATTTCTTCTTTGTATTATTCTATTTGTTTCTATAGTCAAAACTCTAGAGTAAAAAGTCTATGGCAGGGGAGACAGTGCCTCACCTACATAACTTTTCCGCACATCTCTGATCAAAACTCACCAAATTTCCAGGAGTTTATGCTGCTGCACCTGTGTATAATGTCCAGATAAACCCTTTGGCTCATACTGTATATTGTGTGTAAATCTGGCTCTGGTACTAGCCAGTGCCTCCTGAGCCATTTACCTTACCACACATCCCTGAACCATACCATTCTAGTTCCTGAAAAGGAGCAAAGAAGCTTAAATTAGGAGGCTCCATAAACTTCCCCCTCACTTCCAAACTGATCCTAGGAGAAGTCACAAAAGGGTGCCTCTAAATATACTGGTCAGGAAACCAAGTAAATCCAGGTAAGCACAGGGACAGGTGGGTATAGGTAAGTACACGATGCTGCCAATGCATTTTTAGTCTCAGGGACCCTTGCTTGGGGCTGTGTGTACTTACCTGTGGCCATATCCCTTCTATGTAAGTTTTTTTTACGATGAATGTGCTGGCTGTTATTTATTTTTTATATTACAAGAACACTGAAATAGTGTTTGAAGGCAGATATGTTTGCCCAAGGTTTTTAACCTATGTATTTAAAACCCCAGGGAAGTGTTTAGTTTAAAGCCGGATAAGGGTTCTTGGAGTTTTCTGAGTATTTGAATTTAAGGGCCTGTAGTCTCAAAGCAAGCTAATTAGTGATTTCACCTACATGAGGGTGATAAAAGGCTGCTAGCCTGATCATTAGGTCTCTCACACTACCTGGGGAAAAGGGATACTGCATAGTCTCTGGAAGGGATTTACTATCACTGACCGTGGGTCATCGCCGGTCATTGCAATGATTCTATTCAAATATGTTCTAACATATGCGATTAGTATCGCAATGTGATGCCAGGGGTGTCCTGCGATCAGTGATGGTCCGCAGGAGAGCGTGTGTGTCGGCTTTCGCCACCTCCCAGCCCTGGGAAGTGACGTGTGCAGGGAGTCCCCAGGGTTTTGCTGCATTTTTCGCTTAGTACATCCCGCCCTCTGTCAGAGAAACCTGCTACTGAAAGCAAGTGAGCTATGCTTAGTAAAACTTGTGTTTTATAGTGAGTTAGGAAAGGCTTGTATTTAGTTTAGTGCCAGATGGCAAGGTACTTATTTTGTTCGTTTTGCTGCTTAATAAACCTGGTTGAGGCCAGTTGCACGGGAAACCTTGGACATGTGTGATCTCTCAGATGCTGTGCTCAGACATCTACCACAGGAGATGGTACCTGTTTCCCTTATGTAACCCTGTTTAAGGGTTAAAGTGCTATATGGAAGGTACTGTAAACGTTATTGTAAATAAAGTCATGACTCTATACTGAGAGAAACAAATGTATAACATATATTTATAAATTGTTAAATTCATGTATTTGTACCTCAGAGGATTATAAATGTGAATGTATCTGTATGTGTGTGTGTATTGTGTATATATATATATATATATATATATATATAAACATGTCATATTAATGCTTTATGTATGCTAACTGATATGTACCATTAAAATGTTTGTATATACACAATGGTGGCCAGTGACTGAGAGAACATTCTAGCAACTCCTCTCACTCCTAGTTGTCAATCACCTAGTGGAGTGATTGCCAGTGGGAAGGGCTTGAGATGGGGTGATTGACAGTGGGAGGGGCCTAGCCCCAGGCATATCACTCAGAGTGAGATGGGGTGATTGCCAGTGGGTGGGGCTGTACCTCACTGCAGGGTATAAATGAGCTGTCAGTTACAGCTGACAGTGAGACTGCTGTTCCCTCCCTCCCGTGCTCGCTCTTCCCCCTGTGAGCTGGGCTGCCGGAAGCCCAGAGACAGGGAATTAGAGATGAGCGGGTTCGGTTCTCGGAGAACCCAAACCACCCAAACATTTGAATCTGAGCCAGGATCTAAGTCCGGCTTGGGACTTCCCATCTTCCTCGGATCCCAAATTGAGGCTGAACGTCAGCTTCCCACTGCTTGAATCTCACAGGGTTTGGATTCTAAATAAGTCCCCGGTGATTGGAGCCATCTTTACTACAGCTGTGGAGAGTGTACTGTACAGACGTGACTGTCTCAGTACTGTGTTGTCTGACGTGGAGTGGGTGCGCTCTCTCAGTCTGCTGTATCTGAAAGAGGTGCTCTGTCTGCTGTATCAGAAAGGGGTGATCTGTACGTCCATCCAGGGGCACCACCCCAGGGTAAAATTAAAATAATAAAAGCTAAAACAAAAGGCCTAAAATTATAATTATAGGATTTTTTTTGTGCTGTACCCCAGTGTACTATAGATTTTTTTTTATGAGTACTGTGACACTGCCAGTCAGACCGCAGTATATTATTTACTACTCATACACGTATTGTGAAATGCTGTTAGTGAAGCTAAACCGCAGTGTATAACTACTCCGGGGACAGCGGCAGGTGGGCAGTTTGACTGGGGTGGTACTCCTGCCAAACTGTAACACAGATGTCCTAAGGCAAGCTCAGGAAGGTGTGCGTAGGGCCATTTTTGGTGGATTTGGTTCTAATTCGTCTGCCGGCTTTGGATTTGGTGCCGGCAGTGTCGGCAGTGTGGGGGTGCCAACAGTGTCCTCATTGTGATGGTGCCAGCAGTGTCAGCAGAGCAGGGGTGGCAGCAATGTTCTCAGTGTGATGGTGCCGGCAGTGCAGAGGTGTAAGCGGTGTCCTCAGTCTGGTAGTGTCGGCAGTGCAGGGGTGTCAACAGTGTCCTCAATGTGGTAGTGCTGGCAGTGCAGAGGTGCCAGCAGTGTCCTCAGTGCAGTGGTGCTAGCAGTGTCAACAGTCCTCCGTGCGATGGGGCCACCATTTTGCCCCTTGAAGACAGTGAGGAAGTGCTGAATGGCTGAAAGCCGTGACAGATGGCTATCTCAGCCAATCAGCGCTCAGCCGATTGTTTTCAATGGGAGTTTGAAAACTGCCGCTCGAAGCAATACTGTGAGATCTGACATCAGGATCTCATGGCTTTGCCTCTGATGGGGTCTGGTACAGGCATGGAGATCCAAGCTTCTGCTCGGATTGCCCCAGATCCCAAAACTTCAGAGCGGTTCAGATTCCACAGAATCCGAACCCCTCATCTCTAGTAATAATATATATATTTCGGACTCATTTGTGCAACACTGTAACCGCTGGTGTGTGATATAAAACATAATAATACATATTTCTGATGGTGATGAGCACCGGAAATTTTTCGGGTTTTGTGTTTTGGTTTTGGGTTCGGTTCCGCGGCCGTGTTTTGGGTTCGAACGCGTTTTGGCAAAACCTCACCGAATTTTTTTTTGTCGGATTCGGGTGTGTTTTGGATTCGGGTGTTTTTTTCAAAAAACCCTAAAAAACAGCTTAAATCATAGAATTTGGGGTTCATTTTGATCCCAAAGTAGTATTAACCTCAATAACCATAATTTCCACTCATTTTCAGTCTATTCTGAACACCTCACACCTCACAATATTATTTTTAGTCCTAAAATTTGCACCGAGGTCGCTGGATGGCTAAGCTAAGCGACCCAAGTGGCCGACACAAACACCTGGCCCATCTAGGAGTGGCACTGCAATATCACGCAGGATGGCCCTTCCAAAAAACACTCCCCAAACAGCACATGACGCAAAGAAAAAAAGAGGCGCAATGAGGTAGCTGTGTGAGTAAGCTAAGCGACCCTAGTGGCCGACACAAACACCTGGCCCATCTAGGAGTGTCACTGCAGTGTCACGCAGGATGGCCCTTCCAAAAAACACTCCCCAAACAGCACATGACGCAAAGAAAAAAAGAGGCGCAATGAGGTAGCTGTGTGAGAAAGCTAAGCGACCCTAGTGGCCGACACAAACACCTGGCCCATCTAGGAGTGGCACTGCAGTGTCACGCAGGATGGCCTTCCAAAAAACACTCCCCAAACAGCACATGACGCAAAGAAAAAAAGAGGCGCAATGAGGTAGCTGTGTGAGTAAGCTAAGCGACCCTAGTGGCCGACACAAACACCTGGCCCATCTAGGAGTGGCACTGCAGTGTCACGCTGGATGGCCCTTCCAAAAAACACTCCCCAAACAGCAGCACATGACGCAAAGAAGAAAAAAAAGAGGCGCAATGAGGTAGCTGTGTGAGTAAGCTAAGCGACCCTAGTGGCCGACACAAACACCTGGCCCATATAGGAGTGGCACTGCAGTGTCACGCAGGATGGCCCTTCCAAAAAACACCCCCCAAACAGCACATGACGCAAAGAAAAATGAAAGAAAAAAGAGGTGCAAGATGGAATTGTCCTTGGGCCCTCCCACCCACCCTTATGTTGTATAAACAGGACATGCACACTTTAACCAACCAATCATTTCAGTGACAGGGTCTGCCACACGACTGTGACTGAAATGACGGGTTGGTTTGGACCCCCACCAAAAAAGAAGCAATTAATCTCTCCTTGCACAAACTGGCTCTACAGAGGCAAGATGTCCACCTCATCATCATCCTCCGTGTACATCCCCCTCCTCACAGATTATCAATTCGTCCCCACTGGAATCCACCATCTCAGCTCCCTGTGTACTTTGTGGAGGCAATTGCTGCTGGTCAATGTCTCCACGGAGGAATTTATTATAATTCATTTTAATGAACATCATCTTCTCCACATTTTCTGGACGTAACCTCGTACGCCGATTGCTGACAAGGTGAGCGGCGGCACTAAACACTCTTTCGGAGTACACACTTGTGGGAGGGCAACTTAGGTAGAATAAAGCCAGTTTGTGCAAGGGCCTCCAAATTGCCTCTTTTTCCTGCCAGTATAAGTACGGACTGTCTGACGTGCCTACTTGGATGCGGTCACTCATATAATCCTCCACCATTCTTTCAATGGGGAGAGAATCATATGCAGTGACAGTAGACGACATGTCCGTAATCGTTGTCAGGTCCTTCAGTCCGGACCAGATGTCAGCATCAGCAGTCGCTCCAGACTGCCCTGCATCACCGCCAGCGGGTGGGCTCGGAATTCTGAGCCTTTTCCTCGCACCCCCAGTTGCGGGAGAATGTGAAGGAGGAGATGTTGACAGGTCGCGTTCCGCTTGACTTGACAATTTTGTCACCAGCAGTTCTTTGAACCCCAGCAGACTTGTGTCTGCCGGAAAGAGAGATCCAAGGTAGGTTTTAAATCTAGGATCGAGCACGGTGGCCAAAATGTAGTGCTCTGATTTCAACAGATTGACCACCCGTGAATCCTTGTTAAGCGAATTAAGGGCTCCATCCACAAGTCCCACATGCCTAGCGGAATCGCTCTGTGTTAGCTCCTCCTTCAATGTCTCCAGCTTCTTCTGCAAAAGCCTGATGAGGGGAATGACCTGACTCAGGCTGGCAGTGTCTGAACTGACTTCACGTGTGGCAAGTTCAAAAGGTTGCAGAACCTTGCACAACGTTGAAATCATTCTCCACTGCGCTTGAGACAGGTGCATTCCACCTCCTATATCGTGCTCAGTTGTATAGGCTTGAATGGCCTTTTGCTGCTCCTCCAACCTCTGAAGCATATAGAGGGTTGAATTCCACCTCGTTACCACTTCTTGCTTCAGATGATGGCAGGGCAGGTTCAGGCGTTTTTGGTGGTGCTCCAGTCTTCTGTATGTGGTGCCTGTACGCCGAAAGTGTCCCGCAATTCTTCTGGCCACCGACAGCATCTCTTGCACGCCCCTCTCGTTTTTTAAATAATTCTGCACCACCAAATTCAAGGTATGTGCAAAACATGGGACGTGCTGGAATTTGCACATATTTAATGCACACACAATATTGCTGGCGTTGTCCGATGCCACAAATCCACAGGAGAGTCCAATTGGGGTAAGCCATTCTGCGATGATCTTCCTCAGTTGCCGTAAGAGGTTTTTAGCTGTGTGCGTATTCTGGAAAGCGGTGATACAAAGCGTAGCCTGCCTAGGAAAGAGTTGGCGTTTGCGAGATGCTGCTACTGGTGCCGCCGCTGCTGTTCTTGCGGCGGGAGTACATACATCTACCCAGTGGGCTGTCACAGTCATATAGTCCTGAGCCTGCCCTGCTCCACTTGTCCACATGTCCGTGGTTAAGTGGACATTGGGTACAACTGCATTTTTTAGGACACTGGTGAGTCTTTTTCTGAGGTCTGTGTAGATTTTCGGTATCGCCTGCCTAGAGAAATGGAACCTAGATGGTATTTGGTACCGGGGACACAGTACCTCCAACAAGTCTCTAGTTGCCTCTGCAGTAATGATGGATACCGGAACCACGTTTCTCACCGCCCAGGATGCCAAGGCCTCAGTTTTCCGCTTTGCAGCAGGATGACTGCTGTGATATTTCATCTTCCTCGCAAAGGACTGTTGGACAGTCAATTGCTTGGTGGAAGTAGTAAAAGTGGTCTTACGAGTACGACTTCCCCTCTGGGATGACCATCGACTCCCAGCAGCAACAACAGCAGCGCCAGCAGCAGTAGGCGTTACACGCAAGGATGCATCGGAGGAATCCCAGGCAGGAGAGGACTCGTCAGAATTGCCAGTGACATGGCCTGCAGGACTATTGGCATTCCTGGGGAAGGAGGAAATTGACACTGAGGGAGTTGGTGGGGTGGTTTGCGTGAGCTTGGTTACAAGAGGAAGGGATTTACTGGTCAGTGGACTGCTTCCGCTGTCGCCCAAAGTTTTTGGACTTGTCACTGACTTATGATGAATGCTCTGCAGGTGACGTATAAGGGAGGATGTTCCGAGGTGGTTAACGTCCTTACCCCTACTTATTACAGCTTGACAAAGGCAACACATGGCTTGACAAATGTTGTCCGCATTTCTGTTGAAATACTTCCACACCGAAGAGCTGATTTTTTTGGTATTTTCACCAGGCATGTCAATGGCCCTATTCCTCCCACGGACAACAGGTGTCTCCCCGGGTGCCTGACTTAAACAAACCACCTCACCATCAGAATCCTCCTGGTCAATTTCCTCCCCAGCGCCAGTAACACCCATATCCTCCTCATCCTGGTGTACTTCAACACTGACATCTTCAATCTGACTATCAGGAACTGGACTGCGGGTGCTCCTTCCAGCACTTGCAGGGAGTGTGCAAATGGTGGAAGGCGCATGCTCTTCACGTCCAGTGTTGGGAAGGTCAGGCATCGCAAACGACACAATTGGACTCTCCTTGTGGATTTGTGATTTCGAAGAACGCACAGTTCTTTGCTGTGCTTTTGCCAGCTTGAGTCTTTTCATTTTTCTAGCGAGAGGCTGAGTGCTTCCATCCTCATGTGAAGCTGAACCACTAGCCATGAACATAGGCCAGGGCCTCAGCCGTTCCTTGCCACTCCGTGTGGTAAATGGCATATTGGCAAGTTTACGCTTCTCCTCTGTCAATTTTATTTTAGATTTTTGAGTCCTTTTTTTACTGATATTTGGTGTTTTGGATTTTACATGCTCTGTACAATGACATTGGGCATCGGCCTTGGCAGACGACGTTGCTGGCATTTCATCGTCTCGGCCATGACTAGTGGCAGCAGCTTCAGCACGAGGTGGAAGTCGATCTTGATCTTTCCCTATTTTTGGAACCTCAACATTTTTGTTCTCCATATTTTAATAGGCACAACTAAAAGGCACCTCAGGTAAACAATAGAGATGGATGGATACTAGTATACTTATGGATGGACGAGCGACTGCCGACACAGAGGTAGCTACAGCCGTGGACTACCGTACTGCGTCTGCTGCTAATATAGACTGGATGATAATGATATAAAAAATATATATATATATCACTACTGCAGCCGGACAGGTATATATTATATAATGACGGACCTGCTGGACACTGTCAGCAGCACTGCAGACTCCTAAAGTAAGCTACTAGTAATATCAAGAAGATAGAAAAAAAAAAAAAAACACCACAGGTAGGTGGTATACAATTATGGATGGACGAGCGACTGCCGACACAGAGGTAGCTACAGCCGTGGACTACCGTACTGCGTCTGCTGCTAATATAGACTGGATGATAATGATATAAAAAATATATATATATATCACTACTGCAGCCGGACAGGTATATATTATATAATGACGGACCTGCTGGACACTGTCAGCAGCACTGCAGACTCCTAAAGTAAGCTACTAGTAGTATCAAGAAGATAGAAAAAAAAAAAAACACCACAGGTAGGTGGTATACAATTATGGATGGACGAGCGACTGCCGACACAGAGGTAGCTACAGCCGTGGACTACCGTACTGCGTCTGCTGCTAATATAGACTGGATGATAATGATATAAAAAATATATATATATATCACTACTGCAGCCGGACAGGTATATATTATATCATGACGGACCTGCTGGACACTGTCAGCAGCACTGCAGACTCCTAAAGTAAGCTACTAGTAGTATCAAGAAGATAGAAAAAAAAAACACCACAGGTAGGTGGTATACAATTATGGATGGACGAGCGACTGCCGACACAGAGGTAGCTACAGCCGTGGACTACCGTACTGCGTCTGCTGCTAATATAGACTGGATGATAATGATATAAAAAATATATATATATATCACTACTGCAGCCGGACAGGTATATATTATATAATGACGGACCTGCTGGACACTGTCAGCAGCACTGCAGACTCCTAAAGTAAGCTACTAGTAGTATCAAGAAGATAGAAAGAAAAAAAACACCACAGGTAGGTGGTATACAATTATGGATGGACGAGCGACTGCCGACACAGAGGTAGCTACAGCCGTGGACTACCGTACTGCGTCTGCTGCTAATATAGACTGGATGATAATGATATAAAAAAAATATATATATATCACTACTGCAGCCGGACAGGTATATATTATATAATGACGGACCTGCTGGACACTGTCAGCAGCACTGCAGACTCCTAAAGTAAGCTACTAGTAGTATCAAGAAGATAGAAAAAAAAAAACACCACAGGTAGGTGGTATACAATTATGCATGGACGAGCGACTGCCGACACAGAGGTAGCTACAGCCGTGGACTACCGTACTGCGTCTGCTGCTAATATAGACTGGATGATAATGATATAAAAAATATATATATATATCACTACTGCAGCCGGACAGGTATATATTATATAATGACGGACCTGCTGGACACTGTCAGCAGCACTGCAGACTCCTAAAGTAAGCTACTAGTAGTATCAAGAAGATAGAAAAAAAAAAACACCACAGGTAGGTGGTATACAATTATGGATGGACGAGCGACTGCCGACACAGAGGTAGCTACAGCCGTGGACTACCGTACTGCGTCTGCTGCTAATATAGACTGGATGATAATGATATAAAAAATATATATATATATCACTACTGCAGCCGGACAGGTATATATTATATAATGACGGACCTGCTGGACACTGTCAGCAGCACTGCAGACTCCTAAAGTAAGCTACTAGTAGTATCAAGAAGATAGAAGAAAAAAAAACACCACAGGTAGGTGGTATACAATTATGGATGGACGAGCGACTGCCGACACAGAGGTAGCTACAGCCGTGGACTACCGTACTGCGTCTGCTGCTAATATAGACTGTATGATAATGATATAAAAAATATATATATATCACTACTGCAGCCGGACAGGTATATATTATATAATGACGGATCTGCTGGACACTGTCAGCAGAATGCGTTTATAGAATAAAAACACCACATTGTGATTCATTCAAATTAATATTATTAATAATTATAAATAACTAAATTTTAATTAAATTAATTTAATTAAACTAGCATTATGCATGTCAAAAGTTATCTTTGAGGAACAGAAGAACTTGATCCAAAATTAATTAAAATCATGATTACAGCATCTAAAATATTGTCTTTTTTATTCTTCTTTGCCTAATTCATTTTTTTATGAACTGAAATCTTGAATTTTGCCTAATTCGTCATTTTTTTTAAATACATCTTTTTTTTTACATTTTGTGCTGTGTCATCCCAGTATACATCCACAGACTGCAGCTGCTCCATCCATCTAGGGGTGTTCTGTCAGTACACCCAAAATAAAAGACATTTTTTTTATATATTTTGTGCTGTATCCTCGCAGTATACATCCAGACATGCTCCGTCCATTTGAGGGTGCTGTGTCCGTAGCTCATATTCTTATGTATAACTTATTGTCCTATTTTCATAATTCTTTTTATCACCACATTGTGATTAATTAAAATTAATATTATTAATAAAAATTATAAATTAACTAAATTTAAATTAAATTAATATAACTAACCTTCTGCATGTCAAAGATATCTTTGCGGAACAGAAGAACTTGATCCTATTTTTTAAATAGTTTTAACATGATTACAGCATTTAAAAATATATTGTTAACTGCCACGTGTTTGCTGCCCACTGCTGTTGCTTAGCTTAGTCATCCAGCTACAGTACCTCGTGCAACCTTTTGGCCTAAACTGGGTAAAAACAATATTGTGAGCTGTAAGGTGTTCGGAATAGACTGAAAATTAGTGGAAATGAATGTTATTGAGGTTAATAATACTGTAGGAACAAAAACACCTCAAATTCTGTTATTTTACCAGTTTTTATGATTGTTTTAAAAAATCCAGATCCAAAACCAAAATCCACAAGGGCGGTTTTGGCAAAGCCGATACAGATCCAAAACATGAAGGAGATAAAGATCCAAAACACAAAACCTGAAAAATGGCCCGGTGCACACCACTACAGGTAATGGAACAGGCATGGTAGGTGATGCTTTAGAGGGTGATGTCTGGATGCTGCACCAATATGAAAGGTGATATTGTGGAACTGTAGCAGTGCCAGGTGTGGGCTGCAGGCCAGGAGAGGACTCTGCAGTGCACACACACACATACACACACACACACACAGTACCTCTCCCTACCCAGGTGATGTGCGTGAGGTGTCACCACTTCCACCAGCCCCCCACCCCCTCCTAGTTTAAGGGTTCCTGAGAGACTAGGAGCAGGCTCAGCGAACTGCCTTAAAGAGGCAATGCAGTATCAGTTCCTCTATTGTTCACTATGCCTCTGCTCCCTTCACTACTTTCCCACCTCTCCTCCCTCGGCTTCCACACTGGGGACTTTTGTCAGTCACACTGCCTAAGAAAAAACTGCAGGCACAGTACATCTCACCCCATGTATCTACATCTCGCTATCCCCTCCATACCATTCTGCATCTCTCTATCCTCTCCCTACCACCTTGAATCTCCATATTCCCTCCCTACTGCCGTGCATCTCTCTATCCCCTCCCTACCACCTTGCATCTCCATATCCCCTCCCCACTGCCCACCATCTCTCTATGCCCCCCTGTTGTGCTGCAACTCTATATTCCCTCAATACTGCCCTACATCTCTCTATGCCCTCCCACATCTCTCTATCCCCTCCCTACCACCCTGCATATCCATATCCCCTCCCTACTGCCCTGCAGCTTCCCTACAGTATCTCATCCCTACCACTCTGCATCTTTCCATCCCCTCCTTAAAGTCCTCCATCTCTCTATGCCCCCCATATCACACTGCATCTCTCTCTCCCCTACCTACCGCCCTGCATCTCTATATTTCCTCCATACTACCCTACATCTCTGTATGCCCTCTTGCATATCTCTATCCTCTCCCTACCACCCTGCATCTCTCTATCTCCCTACCTCCCTGCTTCTCTATCCCCTCCCTACTGCCCTACATCTTTCTATCCCCTCCCTACTGCCCTAAATCTCTCTATCCACTCTATACAGCCCTGTCTTTCTCTATCCCCTCCCTACTGCCCTGCATCTGTATATTTCCTCCCTACTACCCTGCATCTCTATATTCCCTCCCTACCACCCTGCATCTCTGTCCCTGTCTCTTCAGTCTTTGTTGCTAAAATATGGGGCCAAATGTAATAGAGTGAGAGTTTCAAAAAGTGAGAGATTTGGTAAGGTTTTTCAGTTTTTTTTAAAGTGGCAATTATTTACACTGCAAAACCAGATTGATCTTGCTGTGTAAATGATTGCCACTTTAAAACAAACAGCAAAACCTTACCAAATCTCTCACTTTTTGAAATTCTCACTCTATTTCATTTGGCCCTTTGTTTGTCTCTGCTCTTCCTTTATTTCCCACGTAAGTCTGCCCCTCCATCAGGGCCGTAACTACATGTGTGCGAAGTGTGCTTTGCCCACAGTGCACTTTAGCTAAGGGCGCGTCATGCGCTGTGACCACCAATTGACCGCCCTATACCTGCAGCAATGCCAGTGGTGGATTTTTTTTATTTAAGAATGAATCAAAGCCGCCCTCCTACCCGTCACCAAGACTCCTCCTACTCATAAACAATCCTGACGTTCCCCGGACAGGACTCCGCAATATGTAATTGCAGAGTGCTCGCATGTCACTTGTAAAGTTTTGTGGCACTGGCACCCAGCTCCCTTCATTCAGCACAGAGCTCCACCTCCCACAAAGATCCCTGGCCAATTATGGTGGGGGTGAGTGGGCCAATGATTGTGAACGATGTCAGGCTGTGGCATGGAGTGTATGGGAGTCGGGACAGAGGAGGTGGTTGAAAGAGGCTTCATCAATCAGCAGGTAGCGGTTCTTTATGCCCACATGCCCCCCTCCAGAGCAGCATCTTCAGTACATTTGTAATGTATGGTAATGTATGTAACTGTGTGCTCAGCTCTGTCTCTGCTCTGCAAACCACTACATACATTACCATACATTCTCCGCCACCCCCGGCCGCCAGCAGCATCTTTTACCGAGGGCAGTGCCGTGGCTGTGCGCCTGCATTCTCTGCCCCCTCGTGGCTCATTAATCCACTGCTGGTCACAACCAGCACTTTCTCCTTCCCAGGCAGCTCGGTGCCGCCACATCCTCCTCCACAACTGAATGACTGGGTTCTGTGGTCCCTCATTGAGAAGCAGGGTTACCTGCAAGGTCAAAATACACACTGTGTGTGTCTCTCTCTGTCATCTCTCCCCCTCCCACTCCTCTCTCTGTCTCCTTCCCACTACTCTCTGTTTCTCTAACTGCCACCCAACCTTATCTCTCTTTCCTTACCTACCTCTGTCTTTCTCGTGACTCTACCTGGCGTAACGTGTGACAGGGGCTCTACCTGGCTTAATATGTGACAGGGGTCTCTACCTGGCATAATGTGTGACAGGGGACTCTACCTGGCATAATGTGTGACAGGGGCTCTACCTGGCGTAATATGTGACAGGGGCTCTACCTGGTGTAATATGTGACAGGGGACTCTACCTGGCGTAATGTGTGACAAGGGACTCTACCTGGTGTAATGTCTGACAGAGGATCTACTTGATGTAATGTGTGACAGGGGCTCTACTTGGCATAATGTGTGACAGGGGCTCTATGTGGCATAATGTTTGAAAGGGGCTGTACTTTGCATAATGTGAGACAGGGGCTCTACCTGGCATAGTGTGTGACAGGAGGGGCTCCACCTGGTGTAATGTGTACCATGGGCTCTACCAGGCGTAATGTGTGACAGAAGCTCTACCTGGCGTAATGTGTGGCAGGGGCTCTACCAGGCGTAATGTGTGACAGGGGCTCTACCTGGCATAATGTGTGATGGGCTCTACCTGGCATAATGTGGGACAGGGGCTCTACCTGGTGTAATGTGTGACAGGGGTTCTACCTGGTGTAATGTGTGACAGGGGCTCTACCTGACATAATGTGTGATGGGTTCTACCTGGAGTAATGTGTGATGGGTTCTACCTGGCGTAATGTGTGACAGGGGCTCTACCTGGAGTAATGTGTGACAGGGACTCTACCTGGCGTAATGTGTGACAGAAGCTCTACCTGGAGTAATGTGTGACAGGGGCTCTACCTGGCATAATGTGTGACGCGCTCTACCTGGCGTAATGTGTGACAGGGGTTTTACCTGGTGTAATGTGTGACAGGGGCTCTACCTGACGTAATGTGTCATGGGTTCTACCTGACGGGTTCTAACTGGCGTAATGTGTGACAGGGGCTCTACCTTGCATAATGTGTGACAGGGGCTCTAAATGGAGTAATTTGTGACAGGGGTTCTACCTGGCATAATGTGTAAAAGGAGCTCTACTCGGTGCAGTGTGTAAAAGGAGCTCTACCTGGTGCAATGTGTGTAAGTGTCACTACTGTGCGGCCACTCCTCCATCCCCATGCCTCATGCCTTGAACATCTTAGCTTTGCTTACATACTGCCATCAGTCTACCTCCCGCTTGCTTGCACCTCATGTCAACTGTCTGCAGAACCTTACCACTAGATTGTTAGCTCTTCAGAGCAGGGCCCTCTTTTCTCTTGTTATCTAAGCCCTCTTCTCGACACATTTCACTCGCAATGCTCCCCTACTCAGCGACCATCTTTACCCGCTTTTTCTCCTGCTGGTAAAGGCTCATCTCCATCTATGGCCACCAGCCCCTAGTAGTACAATGGGGGTCATTCCAACCCATTCGCACACAGCGGTTTTTAGCTGCGGTGCGAATGGGTGCAGAATGCGCATGCGCGGCGGGTGCAGGGCACGTGCGCGACGTTGCCTGGCGACAGGGGTCGCCGGGTTACATCGCGGAAACCGACGGGAGCGGTTGCAGCGGCGACCGCTAAGAAGATTGACAGCAAGAAGGCGTGGATGGGCGGGTCCGGGCCGTTGGAGAGCGTTTTCGCGGAGTGGTGAGTAAAACGCAGGCGTGTCCAGGACAACGGAGGGCGGAGGAGTGACGTCAAAGCCGGGTCCATCATCGCTGGATCCATCGCACAGGGTAAGTATGTCTAGGGCTGCTCTACTTCTGCTTGAAATTTTTTTAGCTTAGCAGGGATGCACAAGTGATCATAGCCCTGCTAAGCTAAAATACACTCCCCCATAGGCGTGGACTGTTGATGGCAGCAGCAGCTAAAAGTTGCTGGCTGCGATCAACTCGGAATGACCACTAATGCTGAATCCCTCACTACTTACATCTTACCTGCATTATGTCTTGAGAATTGTGGTGCTGTTTGTTACCTGCGCTCTATTTCTGTTATTTATTTACTGTAATGCTAAGTTTTGTCTCCCTGTACTGTCTTTTGTACGGCGCTGTGAAACACTTGTGGCGCCTTATAAATAAAATGTAATAATAATAATAATAATAATACTGTATGCCTCTGTCCCCTGTCACTTTCTTTCTTCCTCTATGTCACATTATTCCATCTTTCTCCCCATCCTATCTGTTCCCCAACCTTCTTCTTCCACTACTACCCTCTTTATGTCTTTCCATCCTCATCTTATGAATGTTGTGCATAGATTTATGGCCTGGAACAAGGGACACGCTGGGCCAATGTTTTTTTTTTTGTTTGTTTTTTTGAGGGGCCAATTTGTCTTTTTCACTGGGGGGAGGCTTTCAAGATTTTGCTATCACACATTACCTTTTTTTCACTTCTTTCTGACTTCCTTATCCTTTTCTAGCTCCTTAATTATGCTACTGGCATTAAAGGGAGCCCAGGTGCAGCCTGCCTGCACAGCAACAGATTGATGCATACAGCACACTTTGCATGGCACTGCATATACTTTGTGGCACCGCTTTTAATAATAATAATAATAATAATAGCAGGCACCTAAAGAAACAGCAATGCATTAAGTTTATTCTGTGGTTCCTTATTAATAAAAGTTGTTATTAAAATTACTATGCACCTAAAGAGTAGAGATGAGCGGGTTCGGTTCCTCGGAATCCGAACCCGCCCGAACTTCATGTTTTTTTTCACGGGTCCGAGCGACTCGGATCTTCCCGCCTTGCTCGGTTAACCCGAGCGCGCCCGAACGTCATCATGACGCTGTCGGATTCTCGCGAGGCTCGGATTCTATCGCGAGACTCGGATTCTATATAAGGAGCCGCGCGTCGCCGCCATTTTCACTCGTGCATTGAGATTGATAGGGAGAGGACGTGTCTGGCGTCCTCTCCATTAGAATAGAGATAGATTAGATAGAGAGAGAGAGATTGTGCAGAGTCGCAGACAGAGTTAGTTTACCACAGTCAGTGACCAGTGCAGTTGCTAGTTAACTTTTATTTAATATAATATATCCGTTCACTTCTCTCTGCTATATCCGTTCTCTGCCTGAAAAAAAAAACGATACACAGCACAGTCAGTCACACAGTGTGACTCAGTCTGTGTGCACTCAGCTCAGCCCAGTGTGCTGCACAGTCATCAATGTATAAATTAAAAGCTTATAATTAATTGTGGGGGAGACTGGGGAGCACTGCAGGTTGTTAGCAGGAGCCAGGAGTACAATTATATTAATTAACAGTGCACACTTTTGCTGCAGGAGTGGTGACCAGTGCCTGACCACCAGTATAGTATTGTTGTATACTACTAATATCTCTTTAAATATCAACCAGTCTATATTAGCAGCAGACACAGTACAGTGCGGTAGTTCACGGCTGTGGCTACCTCTGTGTCGGCACACGGCAGGCAGTCCGTCCGACCAGAATTGTATTATTTATTATTATATACCTACCACCTAACCGTGGTTTTTTTTTCATTCTTTATACCGTCATAGTGTCATCCTAATTGTTACGAGTATACTACTATCTCTTTATCAACCAGTGTACAGTGCGGTAGTTCACGGCTGTGGCTACCTCTGTGTCGGCACACGGCAGGCAGTCCGTCCGACCAGAATTGTATTATTTATTATTATATACCTACCACCTAACCGTGGTTTTTTTTTTCATTCTTTATACCGTCATAGTGTCATCCTAATTGTTACGAGTATACTACTATCTCTTTATCAACCAGTGTACAGTGCGGTAGTTCACGGCTGTGGCTACCTCTGTGTCGGCACACGGCAGGCAGTCCGTCCGACCAGAATTGTATTATTTATTATTATATACCTACCACCTAACCGTGGTTTTTTTTTTCATTCTTTATACCGTCATAGTGTCATCCTAATTGTTACGAGTATACTACTATCTCTTTATCAACCAGTGTACAGTGCGGTAGTTCACGGCTGTGGCTACCTCTGTGTCGGCACACGGCAGGCAGTCCGTCCGACCAGAATTGTATTATTTATTATTATATACCTACCACCTAACCGTGGTTTTTTTTTCATTCTTTATACCGTCATAGTGTCATCCTAATTGTTACGAGTATACTACTATCTCTTTATCAACCAGTGTACAGTGCGGTAGTTCACGGCTGTGGCTACCTCTGTGTCGGCACACGGCAGGCAGTCCGTCCGACCAGAATTGTATTATTTATTATTATATACCTACCACCTAACCGTGGTTTTTTTTTCATTCTTTATACCGTCATAGTGTCATCCTAATTGTTACGAGTATACTACTATCTCTTTATCAACCAGTGTACAGTGCGGTAGTTCACGGCTGTGGCTACCTCTGTGTCGGCACACGGCAGGCAGTCCGTCCGACCAGAATTGTATTATTTATTATTATATACCTACCACCTAACCGTGGTTTTTTTTTTCATTCTTTATACCGTCATAGTGTCATCCTAATTGTTACGAGTATACTACTATCTCTTTATCAACCAGTGTACAGTGCGGTAGTTCACGGCTGTGGCTACCTCTGTGTCGGCACACGGCAGGCAGTCCGTCCGACCAGAATTGTATTATTTATTATTATATACCTACCACCTAACCGTGGTTTTTTTTTTCATTCTTTATACCGTCATAGTGTCATCCTAATTGTTACGAGTATACTACTATCTCTTTATCAACCAGTGTACAGTGCGGTAGTTCACGGCTGTGGCTACCTCTGTGTCGGCACACGGCAGGCAGTCCGTCCGACCAGAATTGTATTATTTATTATTATATACCTACCACCTAACCGTGGTTTTTTTTTTTCATTCTTTATACCGTCATAGTGTCATCCTAATTGTTACGAGTATACTACTATCTCTTTATCAACCAGTGTACAGTGCGGTAGTTCACGGCTGTGGCTACCTCTGTGTCGGCACACGGCAGGCAGTCCGTCCGACCAGAATTGTATTATTTATTATTATATACCTACCACCTAACCGTGGGTTTTTTTTTCATTCTTTATACCGTCATAGTGTCATCCTAATTGTTACGAGTATACTACTATCTCTTTATCAACCAGTGTACAGTGCGGTAGTTCACGGCTGTGGCTACCTCTGTGTCGGCAGTCGGCAGGCAGTCCGTCCATCCATAATTGTATTATTATTATAATATATACCACCTAACCGTGGTTTTTTTTTCATTCTTTATACCGTCGTCATAGTGTCATACTAGTTGTTACGAGTATACTACTATCTCTTTATCAACCAGTGTACAGTGCGGTAGTTCACGGCTGTGGCTACCTCTGTGTCGGCAGTCGGCAGGCAGTCCGTCCATCCATAATTGTATTATTATTATAATATATACCACCTAACCGTGGTTTTTTTTTCATTCTTTATACCGTCGTCATAGTGTCATACTAGTTGTTACGAGTATACTACTATCTCTTTATCAACCAGTGTACAGTGCGGTAGTTCACGGCTGTGGCTACCTCTGTGTCGGCAGTCGGCAGGCAGTCCGTCCATCCATAATTGTATTATTATTATAATATATACCACCTAACCGTGGTTTTTTTTCCATTCTTTATACCGTCGTCATAGTGTCATACTAGTTGTTACGAGTATACTACTATCTCTTTATCAACCAGTGTACAGTGCGGTAGTTCACGGCTGTGGCTACCTCTGTGTCGGCAGTCGGCAGGCAGTCCGTCCATCCATAATTGTATTATTATTATAATATATACCACCTAACCGTGGTTTTTTTATACCACCTAACCGTGGCAGTCCGTCCATAATTGTATACTGGTATCCAATCCATCCATCTCCATTGTTTACCTGAGGTGCCTTTTAGTTCTGCCTATAAAATATGGAGAACAAAAAAGTTGAGGTTCCAAAATTAGGGAAAGATCAAGATCCACTTCCACCTCGTGCTGAAGCTGCTGCCACTAGTCATGGCCGAGACGATGAAATGCCAGCAACGTCGTCTGCCAAGGCCGATGCCCAATGTCATAGTACAGAGCATGTCAAATCCAAAACACCAAATATCAGAAAAAAAAGGACTCCAAAACCTAAAATAAAATTGTCGGAGGAGAAGCGTAAACTTGCCAATATGCCATTTACCACACGGAGTGGCAAGGAACGGCTGAGGCCCTGGCCTATGTTCATGGCTAGTGGTTCAGCTTCACATGAGGATGGAAGCACTCAGCCTCTCGCTAGAAAACTGAAAAGACTCAAGCTGGCAAAAGCACCGCAAAGAACTGTGCGTTCTTTGAAATCCCAAATCCACAAGGAGAGTCCAATTGTGTCGTTTGCGATGCCTGACCTTCCCAACACTGGACGTGAAGAGCATGCGCCTTCCACTATTTGCATGCCCCCTGCAAGTGCTGGAAGGAGCACCCGCAGTCCAGTTCCTGATAGTCAGATTGAAGATGTCAGTGTTGAAGTACACCAGGATGAGGAGGATATGGGTGTTGCTGGCGCTGGGGAGGAAATTGACCAGGAGGATTCTGATGGTGAGGTGGTTTGTTTAAGTCAGGCACCCGGGGAGACACCTGTTGTCCGTGGGAGGAATATGGCCGTTGACATGCCAGGTGAAAATACCAAAAAAATCAGCTCTTCGGTGTGGAGGTATTTCACCAGAAATGCGGACAACAGGTGTCAAGCCGTGTGTTCCCTTTGTCAAGCTGTAATAAGTAGGGGTAAGGACGTTAACCACCTCGGAACATCCTCCCTTATACGTCACCTGCAGCGCATTCATAATAAGTCAGTGACAAGTTCAAAAACTTTGGGTGACAGCGGAAGCAGTCCACTGACCAGTAAATCCCTTCCTCTTGTAACCAAGCTCACGCAAACCACCCCACCAACTCCCTCAGTGTCAATTTCCTCCTTCCCCAGGAATGCCAATAGTCCTGCAGGCCATGTCACTGGCAAGTCTGACGAGTCCTTTCCTGCCTGGGATTCCTCCGATGCATCCTTGCGTGTAACGCCTACTGCTGCTGGCGCTGCTGTTGTTGCCGCTGGGAGTCGATGGTCATCCCAGAGGGGAAGTCGTAAGCCCACTTGTACTACTTCCAGTAAGCAATTGACTGTTCAACAGTCCTTTGCGAGGAAGATGAAATATCACAGCAGTCATCCTACTGCAAAGCGGATAACTGAGTCCTTGACAACTATGTTGGTGTTAGACGTGCGTCCGGTATCCGCCGTTAGTTCACAGGGAACTAGACAATTTATTGAGGCAGTGTGCCCCCGTTACCAAATACCATCTAGGTTCCACTTCTCTAGGCAGGCGATACCGAGAATGTACACGGACGTCAGAAAAAGACTCACCAGTGTCCTAAAAAATGCAGTTGTACCCAATGTCCACTTAACCACGGACATGTGGACAAGTGGAGCAGGGCAGGGTCAGGACTATATGACTGTGACAGCCCACTGGGTAGATGTATGGACTCCCGCCGCAAGAACAGCAGCGGCGGCACCAGTAGCAGCATCTCGCAAACGCCAACTCTTTCCTAGGCAGGCTACGCTTTGTATCACCGCTTTCCAGAATACGCACACAGCTGAAAACCTCTTACGGCAACTGAGGAAGATCATCGCGGAATGGCTTACCCCAATTGGACTCTCCTGTGGATTTGTGGCATCGGACAACGCCAGCAATATTGTGTGTGCATTAAATATGGGCAAATTCCAGCACGTCCCATGTTTTGCACATACCTTGAATTTGGTGGTGCAGAATTTTTAAAAAAACGACAGGGGCGTGCAAGAGATGCTGTCGGTGGCCAGAAAAATTGCGGGACACTTTCGGCGTACAGGCACCACGTACAGAAGACTGGAGCACCACCAAAAACTACTGAACCTGCCCTGCCATCATCTGAAGCAAGAAGTGGTAACGAGGTGGAATTCAACCCTCTATATGCTTCAGAGGTTGGAGGAGCAGCAAAAGGCCATTCAAGCCTATACAATTGAGCACGATATAGGAGATGGAATGCACCTGTCTCAAGTGCAGTGGAGAATGATTTCAACGTTGTGCAAGGTTCTGATGCCCTTTGAACTTGCCACACGTGAAGTCAGTTCAGACACTGCCAGCCTGAGTCAGGTCATTCCCCTCATCAGGCTTTTGCAGAAGAAGCTGGAGGCATTGAAGAAGGAGCTAACACGGAGCGATTCCGCTAGGCATGTGGGACTTGTGGATGCAGCCCTTAATTCGCTTAACAAGGATTCACGGGTGGTCAATCTGTTGAAATCAGAGCACTACATTTTGGCCACCGTGCTCGATCCTAGATTTAAAGCCTACCTTGGATCTCTCTTTCCGGCAGACACAGGTCTGCTGGGGTTGAAAGACCTGCTGGTGACAAAATTGTCAAGTCAAGCGGAACGCGACCTGTCAACATCTCCTCCTTCACATTCTCCCGCAACTGGGGGTGCGAGGAAAAGGCTCAGAATTCCGAGCCCACCCGCTGGCGGTGATGCAGGGCAGTCTGGAGCGACTGCTGATGCTGACATCTGGTCCGGACTGAAGGACCTGACAACGATTACGGACATGTCGTCTACTGTCACTGCATATGATTCTCTCAACATTGATAGAATGGTGGAGGATTATATGAGTGACCGCATCCAAGTAGGCACGTCACACAGTCCGTACTTATACTGGCAGGAAAAAGAGGCAATTTGGAGGCCCTTGCACAAACTGGCTTTATTCTACCTAAGTTGCCCTCCCACAAGTGTGTACTCCGAAAGAGTGTTTAGTGCCGCCGCTCACCTTGTCAGCAATCGGCGTACGAGGTTACATCCAGAAAATGTGGAGAAGATGATGTTCATTAAAATGAATTATAATCAATTCCTCCGCGGAGACATTGACCAGCAGCAATTGCCTCCACAAAGTACACAGGGAGCTGAGATGGTGGATTCCAGTGGGGACGAATTGATAATCTGTGAGGAGGGGGATGTACACGGTGATATATCGGAGGGTGAAGATGAGGTGGACATCTTGCCTCTGTAGAGCCAGTTTGTGCAAGGAGAGATTAATTGCTTCTTTTTTGGGGGGGGTCCAAACCAACCCGTCATATCAGTCACAGTCGTGTGGCAGACCCTGTCACTGAAATGATGGGTTGGTTAAAGTGTGCATGTCCTGTTTTGTTTATACAACATAAGGGTGGGTGGGAGGGCCCAAGGATAATTCCATCTTGCACCTCTTTTTTCTTTTCTTTTTCTTTGCATCATGTGCTGATTGGGGAGGGTTTTTTGGAAGGGACATCCTGCGTGACACTGCAGTGCCACTCCTAGATGGGCCCGGTGTTTGTGTCGGCCACTAGGGTCGCTAATCTTACTCACACAGTCAGCTACCTCATTGCGCCTCTTTTTTTCTTTGCGTCATGTGCTGTTTGGGGAGGGTTTTTTGGAAGGGACATCCTGCGTGACACTGCAGTGCCACTCCTAGATGGGCCCGGTGTTTGTGTCGGCCACCAGGGTCGCTAATCTTACTCACACAGTCAGCTACCTCATTGCGCCTCTTTTTTTCTTTGCGTCATGTGCTGTTTGGGGAGGGTTTTTTGGAAGGGACATCCTGCGTGACACTGCAGTGCCACTCCTAGATGTGCCCGGTGTTTGTGTCGGCCACTAGGGTCGCTAATCTTACTCACACAGTCAGCTACCTCATTGCGCCTCTTTTTTTCTTTGCGTCATGTGCTGTTTGGGGAGGGTTTTTTGGAAGGGACATCCTGCGTGACACTGCAGTGCCACTCCTAGATGGGCCCGGTGTTTGTGTCGGCCACTAGGGTCGCTTATCTTACTCACACAGCGACCTCGGTGCAAATTTTAGGACTAAAAATAATATTGTGAGGTGTGATGTGTTCAGAATAGGCTGAAAATGAGTGTAAATTATGTTTTTTGAGGTTAATAATACTTTGGGATCAAAATTACCCCCAAATTCTATGATTTAAGCTGTTTTTTAGGGTTTTTTGAAAAAAACACCCGAATCCAAAACACACCCGAATCCGACAAAAAAAATTCGGTGAGGTTTTGCCAAAACGCGGTCGAACCCAAAACACGGCCGCGGAACCGAACCCAAAACCAAAACACAAAACCCGAAAAATTTCCGGCGCTCATCTCTACTAAAGAGATGATGCACATTCCAGTTGCTGACTTTATAGTCTCCATATAGTGTACTGTATGTGCGGGGGTGCAGAGTCTATTCTAGCCTACAAACAGTATACAGCAGGGCCGGCTCCAGGCCTACTAGCACCCTGAGCGAGAAAATTTAAAAGTGCCCCCCCCCCCTCCCCCATGCGCGCGCCGAAGGCGCGCGCTCCTGAAAAAGTGGGTGTGGCCTCCTGAAAAAGTGGGCGTGGTCTCGCCCCCCAGCAGTGCCAGCTACACATGACATGCCCTCCGGCAGTGCCAGCTACACGTGACATGACTCCCAGCAGTGCCAGCTACACATGATAGTGTTCACTTTTTAGGGCATGGTGCTGATCACAGGGAGGGCACATTTTTAAGTTAGGTGGGCAAAATGATGTACATATTGTAATGCTTGTTGTACCCATTTCCACACGCTAAAGCATGGACAGTGCGCGCCGAAGGCGCGCAGCAAAAATTTAGGGGAGTTACTTCGTGGGGAAGGTGCGTAGCCACATAATAGTGGCAATTCACATTACACCACACAGTAGTGCAGCTAATACACATTGCACCAGGTAGAACCTCCTATAAGAGCACGTTAGACACATTGCGCCAGGTAGAGCACTGAGACACACTGCCCAGCCACAGACGCCTAGCGGGAACACTACATGATATGCCCCCCAGCAGTGCCAGCTACACATGACATGCCCCCCAGCAGTGGCAGCTACACGTGACATGCCCCCCATCAGTGCCAGCTACATAAATGGCCACACAGTTCCAGATGGATAAATGCCCCCACAGCGCAGATATGCCCCCACAGTGCCAGATACATTAATGCCCTCACAGTGCAAGATATGCCCCCACAGTGCAAGAAATGCCCCCACAGTGCCAGATACATAAATGCCCCCACGGTGCCAGATACATAATTGCCCCCACGGTGCCAGATACATAAATGCCCCCACGGTGCCAGATACATAAATGCCCCCACGGTGCCAGATACATAAATGCCCCCACGGTGCCAGATACATAAATGCCCCCACGGTGCCAGATACATAAATGCCCCCACAGTGCCTAATACATAAATGCCCCCACAGAGCCAGATATGCCCCCACAGAGCCAGATAAATGCCCCCACAGAGCCAGATAAATGCCCCCACAGTGCCAGATAAATACCCCCACAGTGCCAGATAAATACCCCCACAGTGCCAGATATGCCCCCACAGTGCCAGATATGCCCCCACAGTGCCAGAAATGCCCCCACAGTGCCAGATATGCCACCCACAGTGCCAGATATGCCCCCCACAGTGCCAGATATGCCACCCACAGTGCCAGATATGCCACCCACAGTGCCAGATATGCCCCCACAGAACCAGATATGCCCCCACAGTGCCAGATATGCCCCCACAGTGCCAGAAATGCCCCCCACAGTGCCAGATATGCCACCCACAGAGCCAGATATGCCCCCACAGTGCCAGATATGCCCGCACAGTGCCAGAAATGCCCCCCACAGTGCCAGATATGCCACCCACAGTGCCAGATATGCCCCCACAGAACCAGATATGCCCCCACAGAGCCAGATATGCAATGCCCCCCCACAGTGCCAGAAATGCCCCCCCCCATAGCCAGAAATGCCCCCACAGTGCGGATCCCCCCAATACCTGCGGCGCTGCTGGGGAGGAGTACTGCTGCTGTCCGCCTGTCCGAGTGTGCTGGCGAGCGAGCGGGCGGGAGTGCTGGCGGGCGGGCGGGCGGGCGGGCGGCCGGCGAGTCAGAGTGAGCCTGGGTCCGGGTGGCCACTTGTGTGCACTATGGCGCCGGCGTCTGACGTCAGACACCGGCGCCGCGCAGCGCGCATAGCGCACAGTGCACACGGGCCAATGCTGCACACACAGGGCCGGCTCCAGCATCGAATATGGCGGCGCCAGCGCGCGGCGCCCATTAAGGGTGGCGCCCTGTGCGGCCGCTCTATTCGAACATGCCTAGAGCCGGCCCTGGTATACAGTATTAGCAGAGCCATAACTAGACTTTTCTCTAGCATCCATAAGGGATATTGGGGACACAGGCCCTCATTCCGAGTTGTTCGCTCGCTAGCTGCTTTTTGCAGCCGTGCAAATGCTAAGCCGCCGCCCTCTCGGAGTGTATCTTAGCTTAGCAGAAGTGCGAACGAAAGGATCGCAGCACTGCTACAAAAAAAGTTTGTGCAGTTTCTGAATAGCTCGAGACTTACTCCTAGCTTGCGATAACTGCAGACTAGTTAGTTCCTGTTTTGACGTCACAAACACGCCCTGCGTTCGGCCAGCCACGCCTACGTTTCCCCAGCCACTCCTGGTTTTTATCTGACACGCCTGTGTTTTTTCACACACTCCCTGAAAACGGTCAGTTGACACCCAGAAACGCCCACTTCCTGTCAATCACTCTGCGGCGAGCAGTGCGATTGAAAAGCGTCGCTAGACCTTGTGCGAAACTAAGTCAGCTTTTGTGAAAGTATGTCGTGCGTGCGCATTGCGCCCCATATGCATGCGCAGAAGTGCCTTTTTTTGCCTGATCGCTTCGCTGCGAACGAAAAAAGCAGCTAGCGATCAACTCGGAATGAGGGCCACAGTACGATGGGTATAGATAGGGTCCAAAGGAGCTAGTGCACTTGAAATTTCTTGAACTGGGTGTGCTGGCTCCTCCCCTCTATGCCCCCTCATACAGGCAGTTTAGAAAAAAGTGCCCTCAGGAGAGGATGCACACTTTGCTAGCTCCAGAGTTTTTATTCAATTTATTTAAAACTTTTGTTTATTTCGGTATGTTGTTTGGGCGTTATGGGGAAAGGGGGGTGGTCACTGGCCTCGTGAGGTGCAGAGCCACTTCCCGCTGCAGGACCACCATCCTGAGGGGTTGTTTGTTCAGCGGGGCACTGCACCTTGGCTGTCGCAACCGCAGCACGTTGCACAACCCTAACAGATGCCTGAAGGTGACGACAGTGGTACAGTAGAAACCGGGTGCCCCGCTAGGAGGGTTCCCTGGTTCATTGTGTGGCTAAAATGCAGGGGAGGCATACGGGTCCCTCCTGGGGGGGACTCGCTATAGCCCCCTGTGTAGACTGGATAGCGGTGGGCTTAACTTATCATTTATAAGACGTTTTAAGCATTTTGGAGACATTGCCAGTATAAAAAACTTCAGTAGCTCCGGCGCCATTAAGGGGCGTGGAGCTACATCAGAGCGGGATCAGCTGCATTTTGGCGCCTTCCTCTGCATAAGCAGCAGCCTCACAAAGCTCCTCCAGATGCAGGACACGCTGGATCACTGGTACAGGGTGTCACTTGGTGGAGAGCCGCTATTTGTGCACATTACTGATGAGAAATTAATTTAAAACAAGCAGAGTTTCACTGATATAATTGTTAGCAGCCTGACTGGGGCTCTCTAGCTTTGGGTGTGCTGTGCCTTCTCTTCCTCTGTGTCTCCTCTCACATACAGTGGGACAGGCTTGCATTATAACTGTCTGTGTTGTATGTGTGTTATTGTGTGTTACTTTAATTATGGTAAAACACAAGTTATGCAATATATGTAACACCAGTTTTTCCCCACTCTCATCTGATTCCAATTCATGTGAGCAGTGTAGTCAGACCTCACAAAACATTGAGGAGAATGTGGGGGAGCGTCATGAGCCTTCCTGGCTGGGTGTAATCAAAACTATTATGTCTGATATGTCATCTCAGCTCACTGCAAATGCCCACAAAATACAAGAACTGCAAGTAGCAGTAGCAGATCTAGCTGCCAGGGCTGATGTTCCCCATTCCCCCCATCTGCTGCAGGTCCACAAAACGTGCTTTACCTTCACTATTATCAGATACTGATGATGATATACAGGATGATGGGGATGATGTGGATCCCATAAGTGGGGATTCCACTCCTACATAGGGTATTGAACCCCTCATTTTAGCTTGAAGGGATGTGCTAAAGCTCCCTCTGTAGGACACTGCAAATCAGCAGTCGTTTTTTCCTCCCACAAGACAAACTGAATGTCACTTTTCTGATTCTAAAGAATTGGATGATTTATTTAAATTAGCCTGGAAAAATTCAGATAAGAAATATCAGGTGTCAAAACGGTTTTTGCATACCTTCCCCTTTGCCCCTGAAGGCAGAAAATTCTGGGAAGAATCTCCGGCAATAGACGTCTGTCAGTCTCTCGCCTCTCCAAAAAGGTGGTACTCCCTGCTCCGGGCTCCTTTATGGTTAAGGACCCGGGGGATAGGAAAATTGAGACCACACTGAAATCTATCTACATTTCTGCAGGTATTTCTCAAAGACCGGTCATTGCAGGTTGCTGGATGACACATGCCATTCATTCCTGGGCTACTCAAATACAGGAGGGTCTCTCGGGTGATATGACCCTGGTTACTACGGTAACTCTCCTAAAACACATTCAGGACACGGCACAAGTCCTCTGTGACTCTCTAAAAGAGATTGGCAATATTAATGCTAGGACCACTGCTATGGCTGTGTCAGCACGTAGAGCCATATGGTTGCGTCAGTGGATTGCAGACACAGACTCCAAGCGCAATGTGGAATCCCTTCCCTTTACCGGAGAATGGCTCTTCGGAGGCAAATTGGATGTGTGGATCTGTAAAGTTACTACTGGGAAATCCATGTTTCTTCCCTCGGGGGCTTCGTCTGCTAGACGTACATACCCGGGACCATCTACACAGTCCTTTCAGTCCACCAGATTTTGATCTGGGGCCAGAGGTGCCTCCAACACAGCTAGAGGCACCAGAGATAAGCCTAAGGAACCAGCTGTTGCCGGCTCTCAAGAACAGAGCACCAGTTCAGCTTCCGCAAAACTTCAGCATGACGGTGCTTTCCAACCCCAAGGGTATCTCGTGGTGGGAGCTCGATTACATCACTTCAGCCACATCTGGGAAAGTTCCTGCCAGGATGCCTGGGCAAGGGAACTCATCTCTCAGGGTTACAAGCTGGAGTTCGTCGATGCTCATCCCCAACGATTTATCAAATCAAGCTTACCAGCTTTGGAAAATACACATGTTACGCTGCTACTGGCCATCACAAAGTTGGTCCAGTCCCAGGTCATTGTTCCAGTACCCCTGCAACAACAAGGGCAAGGTTACTACTCCAGTCTGTTCACAGTGCCAAAACCAGATGGGTCTGTGATACCCATTTTGAATCTGAAGTCCTTGAATCCTTACCTGAAGGTTTTCAAGTTCAAGATGGAATCTTTGAGAGCAGTGATCGCAGGCCTGGAACAACAGGAATTCCTAGTGTCCCTGGAAATCAAGGATGCCTAGCTCCATATTCCAATTTGGCCTCCTCATCAGGCCTATCTGAGGTTCGCTCTGCTGAACGATCACTACTACTTCCAGGTGTTACCCTTCGGCCTGTCTACAGCTCCGAGGGTGTTTATGAAGGTGATGGTGTAAATGATGTTCCAACTCAGAGTCCAGGGAGTCAACATGGTCCCTTACCTGGAACATCTCCTGTTAAAAACGAGTTCCAGGGTGCTTCTACTACTCCATATAGATCACACTATCCAACTTCGGTATCACCATGGGTGGATCCTCAATCTACAGAAGTCCCACCTGGAGCCATCTCAACAGCTCCTGTTTCTCGGAATGCCACTGGACACTGTAGCGCACAAAGTGTTCCTCCCAGAGGACAAAGTGAGAACACTCCAGGAAATGGTTTGCATGGTTCTCCAACCTGCTCGAGCATCAATTCATCTTTGCATAAGATTGTTGGGAAAGATAGTATCCTCGTACGAGGCCATTCAGTATAGAAAGTTCCATGCCAGACCCTTTCAATTGGACATCCTGAATGAGTGGTCTGGTTCCCATCTTCAGATGCACCGGATGATTTAACTGTTTCCACTCCAGGCCATGATTTCACTCCTGTGGTGGCTGCAGTCTTCCAATCTTCTGGAAGGCATTCAGGATTGGATTCTCCTCACGATGGATGCAAGTCTGAGGGGATGGGGAGCTGTCACCCAAGGGGTGCAGTTCCAGGGCAGGTGGTCTGCCCAAGAGGCCCTACTTCCTATCAACATCCTGGAACTTCGGGCTATCTACAATGCTCTGATTCAGGCCTCCCTTCTGCTTCGGGATCAGGCAATCCAGGAACAGTCAGAAAATGCCACGGCTGTGGCGAACATTAATCGAGGGACAAAAATGCTGGGCCTGCATGCAAGAAGTATTAATAATACTCCTCTGGGCAGAAATAAATGCAAGAGCACTGTCCGCAATCTCAGTAGAGTGGAGTGGGGACTACACCCTCAGGTGTTTCAAATGATCATCGACAGGTGGGGTTACCCCCAGATCGACCTGATGGCGTCTCTCCTCAACAAGAAACTTCGCTGTTATTGCTCACGAACCAGAGACCCTCAGGCGTGCGCAGTGGATGCACCGATGTCGCCTTGGCCTTACCGGCTTGTCTACTTATTTCCTCTGATTCTGTTGATCCCAAAGGTACTCAAGAGGATCCGACATCAAGGTGTGCAAGCAATTATGCTTGCCCCGGATTGGCCCCAGACAGCATGGTACGCGGATCTTCTGGGCATGTCCATAGAAGACCCTTGGCCTCTGCCAATAAGAAAGGATCTTCTTCAGTAAGGACCATTCATCTACCCGGACTTATGGCAGCTCGTTTGACGGCATGGAAGTTGAGCAGAACATCTTAGCTCAAAAGGGACTTTCCAAAAAGGTCATTGCCACTGTGGTGCAAGCCAGAAAACCTGTGACGTCAAAACACTATCATCATATTTGGCGGAGAGGAACGCACATATCCATCTGCAGAATTCCACTTGGGAAGATTCCTTCATTTCCTGGAGGCTGGAGTGGATAAAGGCTTATGTCTGGGATCCCTTAAGGTCTAGATTTTAGCTCTTTCAATCTTCTTCCAAAAGAAGTTGGCTATGCTACCTGAAGTTCAGACCTTCTGGCAAGGGGTGCTTCACATACAACCTCCGTTTGTGCCACCTACTGCACCTTGGGATTTAGATGTGGTGTTAAGATTTCTGCAGTCCTCCTGGTTTGAACCTATGATGATGGTAGAAGACAAGTACCTCACATGGAAGATGGTGATGTTACTGTCCCTGGCTTTTGCTAGGCATGTCTCTGAATTGGGGGCTTTATCGTGTAAAAGTTCTTACTTAGTCCTTTACGAGAACAGAGCGGAGCTCAGGACTAGACAGCAGTTCCTGCTAAAGGTAGTCTCCACGTTTCACTTGAATCAACCTTTTGTGATCCCGTCCAGTTCTGGCATTTCTGCCCCTCCGGAGGCATTGGATGCAGTGTGAGCCTTGAAGATCTATGTCAAGAGGACTGCTCGGATTAGAAAGATGGATTCTTTGTTTGTGCTGTACAATGCACCGAAAAAGGGTTGCCCTGCTTCAAAGTAGAGATGTGCACTTGAAATTTTTCGGGTTTTGTGTTTTGGTTTTGGGTTCGGTTCCGCGGCCGTGTTTTGGGTTCGACCGCGTTTTGGCAAAACCTCACCGAATTTTTTTTGTCGGATTCGGGTGTGTTTTGGATTCGGGTGTTTTTTTCAAAAAACCCTAAAAAACAGCTTAAATCATAGAATTTGGGGGTCATTTTGATCCCAAAGTATTATTAACCTCAAAAACCATAATTTCCACTCATTTTCAGTCTATTCTGAATACCTCACACCTCACAATATTATTTTTAGTCCTAAAATTTGCACCGAGGTCGCTGGATGACTAAGCTAAGCGACCCTAGTGGCCGACACAAACACCTGGCCCATCTTGGAGTGTCACTGCAGTGTCACGCAGGATGGCCCTTCCAAAAAACACTCCCCAAACAGCACATGACGCAAAGAAAAAAAGAGGCGCAATGAGGTAGCTGTGTGAGTAAGATAAGCGACCCTAGTGGCCGACACAAACACCTGGCCCATCTAGGAGTGGCACTGCAGTGTCACGCAGGATGGCCCTTCCAAAAAACACTCCCCAAACAGCACATGACGCAAAGAAAAAAAGAGGCGCAATGAGGTAGCTGTGTGAGTAAGCTAAGCGACCCTAGTGGCCGACACAAACACCTGGCCCATTTAGGAGTGGCACTGCAGTGTCACGCAGGATGGCCCTTCCAAAAAACACTCCCCAAACAGCACATGACGCAAAGAAAAAAAGAGGCGCAATGAGGTAGCTGTGTGAGTAAGCTAAGCGACCCTAGTGGTCGACACAAACACCTGGCCCATCTAGGAGTGGCACTGCAGTGTCACGCAGGATGGCCCTTCCAAAAAACACTCCCCAAACAGCACATGACGCAAAGAAAAAAAGAGGCGCAATGAGGTAGCTGTGTGAGTAAGCTAAGCGACCCTAGTGGCCGACACAAACACCTGGCCCATCTAGGAGTGGCACTGCAGTGTCACGCAGGATGGCCCTTCCAAAAAACACTCCCCAAACAGCACATGACGCAAAGAAGAAAAAAAGAGGCGCAATGAGGTAGCTGTGTGAGTAAGCTAAGCGACCCTAGTGGCCGACACAAACACCTGGCCCATCTAGGAGTGGCACTGCAGTGTCACGCAGGATGGCCCTTCCAAAAAACACTCCCCAAACAGCACATGACGCAAAGAAAAAAAGAGGCGCAATGAGGTAGCTGTGTGAGTAAGATAAGCGACCCTAGTGGCCGACACAAACACCTGGCCCATCTAGGAGTGGCACTGCAGTGTCACGCAGGATGGCCCTTCCAAAAAACACTCCCCAAACAGCACATGACGCAAAGAAAAAAAGAGGCGCAATGAGGAAGCTGTGTGAGTAAGCTAAGCGACCCTAGTGGCCGACACAAACACCTGGCCCATCTAGGAGTGGCACTGCAGTGTCACGCAGGATGGCCCTTCCAAAAAACACTCCCCAAACAGCACATGACGCAAAGAAAAAAAGAGGCGCAATGAGGTAGCTGTGTGAGTAAGCTAAGCGACCCTAGTGGTCGACACAAACACCTGGCCCATCTAGGAGTGGCACTGCAGTGTCACGCAGGATGGCCCTTCCAAAAAACACTCCCCAAACAGCACATGACGCAAAGAAAAAAAGAGGCGCAATGAGGTAGCTGTGTGAGTAAGATAAGCGACCCTAGTGGCCGACACAAACACCTGGCCCATCTAGGAGTGGCACAGCAGTGTCACGCAGGATGGCCCTTCCAAAAAACACTCCCCAAACAGCACATGACGCAAAGAAGAAAAAAAGAGGCGCAATGAGGTAGCTGTGTGAGTAAGCTAAGCGACCCTAGTGGCCGACACAAACACCTGGCCCATCTAGGAGTGGCACTGCAGTGTCACGCAGGATGGCCCTTCCAAAAAACACTCCCCAAACAGCACATGACGCAAAGAAGAAAAAAAGAGGCGCAATGAGGTAGCTGTGTGAGTAAGCTAAGCGACCCTAGTGGCCGACACAAACACCTGGCCCATCTAGGAGTGGCACTGCAGTGTCACGCAGGATGGCCCTTCCAAAAAACACTCCCCAAACAGCACATGACGCAAATAAAAATGAAAGAAAAAAGAGGTGCAAGATGGAATTGTCCTTGGGCCCTCCCACCCACCCTTATGTTGTATAAACAGGACATGCACACTTTAACCAACCCATCATTTCAGTGACAGGGTCTGCCACACGACTGTGACTGAAATGACGGGTTGGTTTGGACCCCCACCGAAAAAGAAGCAATTAATCTCTCCTTGCACAAACTGGCTCTACAAGGCAAGATGTCCACCTCATCATCATCCTCCGATATATCACCGTGTACATCCCGCTCCTCACAGATTATCAATTCGTCCCCACTGGAATCCACCATCTCAGCTCCCTGTGTACTTTGTGGAGGCAATTGCTGCTGGTCAATGTCTCCACGGAGGAATTGATTATAATTCATTTTAATGAACATCATCTTCTCCACATTTTCTGGAAGTAACCTCGTACGCCGATTGCTGACAAGGTGAGCGGCGGCACTAAACACTCTTTCGGAGTACACACTTGTGGGAGGGCAACTTAGGTAGAATAAAGCCAGTTTGTGCAAGGGCCTCCAAATTGCCTCTTTTTCCTGCCAGTATAAGTACGGACTGTCTGACGTGCCTACTTGGATGCGGTCACTCATATAATCCTCCACCATTCTTTCAATGGTGAGAGAATCATATGCAGTGACAGTAGACGACATGTCCGTAATCGTTGTCAGGTCCTTCAGTCCGGACTAGATGTCAGCATCATTAGTCGCTCCAGACTGCCCTGCATCAGCGCCAGCGGGTGGGCTCGGAATTCTGAGCCTTTTCCTCGCACCCCCAGTTGCGGGAGAATGTGAAGGAGGAGATGTTGACAGGTCGCGTTCCGCTTGACTTGACAATTTTGTCACCAGCAGCTCTTTGAACCCCAGCAGACTTGTGTCTGCCGGAAAGAGAGATCCAAGGTAGGTTTTAAATCTAGGATCGAGCACGGTGGCCAAAATGTAGTGCTCTGATTTCAACAGATTGACCACCCGTGAATCCTTGTTAAGCGAATTAAGGGCTCCATCCACAAGTCCCACATGCCTAGCGGAATCGCTCCCTTTTAGCTCCTCCTTCAATGCCTCCAGCTTCTTCTGCAAAAGCCTGATGAGGGGAATGACCTGACTCAGGCTGGCAGTGTCTGAACTGACTTCACGTGTGGCAAGTTCAAAAGGTTGCAGAACCTTGCACAACGTTGAAATCATTCTCCACTGCGCTTGAGACAGGTACATTCCACCTCCTATATCGTGCTCAATTGTATAGGCTTGAATGGCCTTTTGCTGCTCCTCCAACCTCTGAAGCATATATAGGGTTGAATTCCACCTCGTTACCACTTCTTGCTTCAGATGATGGCAGGGCAGGTTCTGGCGTTTTTGGTGGTGCTCCAGTCTTCTGTACGTGGTGCCTGTACGCCGAAAGTGTCCCGCAATTCTTCTGGCCACCGACAGCATCTCTTGCACGCCCCTGTCGTTTTTTAAAAAATTCTGCACCACCAAATTCAAGGTATGTGCAAAACATGGGACGTGCTGGAATTTGCCCATATTTAATGCACACACAATATTGCTGGCGTTGTCCGATGCCACAAATCCACAGGAGAGTCCAATTGGGGTAAGCCATTCCGCGATGATCTTCCTCAGTTGCCGTAAGAGGTTTTTAGCTGTGTGCGTATTCTGGAAACCGGTGATACAAAGCGTAGCCTGCCTAGAAAAGAGTTGGCGTTTGCGAGATGCTGCTACTGGTGCCGCCGCTGCTGTTCTTGCGGCGGGAGTCCATACATCTACCCAGTGGGCTGTCACAGTCATATAGTCCTGACCCTGCCCTGCTCCACTTGTCCACATGTCCATGGTTAAGTGGACATTGGGTACAACTGCATTTTTTAGGACACTGGTGAGTCTTTTTCTGACGTCCGTGTACATTCTCCGCATCGCCTGCCTAGAGAAGTGGAACCTAGATGGTATTTGGTAACGGGGGCACACTACCACAAGAAATTGTCTAGTTCCCTGTGAACTAACGGCGGATACCGGACGCACGTCTAACGCCAACATAGTTGTCAAGGCCTCAGTTATCCGCTTTGCAACAGGATGACTGCTGTGATATTTCATCTTCCTCGCAAAGGACTGTTGGACAGTCAATTGCTTGGTGGAAGTAGTAAAAGTGGGCTTACGACTTCCCCTCTGGGATGACCATCGACTCCCAGCAGCAACAACAGCAGCGCCAGCAGCAGTAGGCGTTACACGCAAGGATGCATCGGAGGAATCCCAGGCAGGAGAGGACTCGTCAGAATTGCCAGTGACATGGCCTGCAGGACTATTGGCATTCCTGGGGAAGGACGAAATTGACACTGAGGGAGTTGGTGGGGTGGTTTGCGTGAGCTTGGTTACAAGAGGAAGGGATTTACTGGTCAGTGGACTGCTTCCGCTGTCGCCCAAAGTTTTTGAACTTGTCACTGACTTATTATGAATGCGCTGCAGGTGACGTATAAGGGAGGATGTTCCGAGGTGGTTAACGTCCTTACCCCTACTTATTACAGCTTGACAAAGGCAACACACGGCTTGACAAATGTTGTCCGCATTTCTGTTGAAATACTTCCACACCGAAGAGCTGATTTTTTTGGTATTTTCACCAGGCATGTGAACGGCCATATTCCTCCCACGGACAACAGGTGTCTCCCCGGGTGCCTGACTTAAACAAACCACCTCACCATCAGAATCCTCCTTGTCAATTTCCTCCCCAGCGCCAGCAACACCCATATCCTCCTCATCCTGGTGTACTTCAACACTGACATCTTCAATCTGACTATCAGGAACTGGACTGCGGGTGCTCCTTCCAGCACTTGCAGGGGGCGTGCAAATGGTGGAAGGCGCATGCTCTTCACGTCCAGTGTTGGGAAGGTCAGGCATCGCAACCGACACAATTGGACTCTCCTTGTGGATTTGGGATTTCGAAGAACGCACAGTTCTTTGCGGTGCTTTTGCCAGCTTGAGTCTTTTCATTTTTTTAGCGAGAGGCTGAGTGCTTCCATCCTCATGTGAAGCTGAACCACTAGCCATGAACATAGGTGAGGGCCTCAGCCGTTCCTTGCCACTCTGTGTGGTAAATGGCATATTGGCAAGTTTACGCTTCTCCTCCGACAATTTTATTTTAGATTTTGGAGTCCTTTTTTTACTGATATTTGGTGTTTTGGATTTTACATGCTCTGTACTAAGACATTGGGCATCGGCCTTGGCAGACGACGTTGATGGCATTTCATCGTCTCGGCCATGACTAGTGGCAGCAGCTTCAGCACGAGGTGGAAGTGGATCTTGATCTTTCCCTATTTTTGGAACCTCAACATTTTTGTTCTCCATATTTTAATAGGCACAACTAAAAGGCACCTCAGGTTTACAATGGAGATGGATGGATACTAGTATACAATTATGGATGGACGAGCGACTGCCGACACAGAGGTAGCTACAGCCGTGGACTACCGTACTGTGTCTGCTGCTAATATAGACTGGATGATAATGAGATGAAATTAATATATATATATATAATATCACTAGTACTGCAGCCGGACAGGTATATATATTTATTATGTAATGACTGATGACGGACCTGCTGGACACTGTCAGCTCAGCACCGCAGACTACTACAGTAAGCTACTATAGTAGTATGTATCAAGAAGAAAGAAAAACAAAAAACCACGGGTAGGTGGTATACAATTATGGATGGACGAGCGACTGCCGACACAGAGGTAGCTACAGCCGCGGACTACCGTACTGTGTCTGCTGCTAATATAGACTGGATGATAATGAGATGAAATTAATATATATATATATATATAATATCACTAGTACTGCAGCCGGACAGGTATATATATTTATTATGTAATGACTGATGACGGACCTGCTGGACACTGTCAGCTCAGCACCGCAGACTGCTACAGTAAGCTACTATAGTAGTATGTATCAAGAAGAAAGAAAAAAAAAAAACACGGGTAGGTGGTATACAATTATGGATGGACGAGCGACTGCCGACACAGAGGTAGCTACAGCCGTGGACTACCGTACTGTGTCTGCTGCTAATATAGACTGGATGATAATGAGATGAAATTAATATATATATATAATATCACTAGTACTGCAGCCGGACAGGTATATATATTTATTATGTAATGACTGATGACGGACCTGCTGGACACTGTCAGCTCAGCACCGCAGACTGCTACAGTAAGCTACTATAGTAGTATGTATCAAGAAGAAAGAAAAAAAAAAAAAACACGGGTAGGTGGTATACAATTATGGATGGACGAGCGACTGCCGACACAGAGGTAGCTACAGCCGTGGACTACCGTACTGTGTCTGCTGCTAATATAGACTGGATGATAATGAGATGAAATTAATATATATATATATATAATATCACTAGTACTGCAGCCGGACATGTATATATATTTATTATGTAATGACTGATGACGGACCTGCTGGACACTGTCAGCTCAGCACCGCAGACTGCTACAGTAAGCTACTATAGTAGTATGTATCAAGAAGAAAGAAAGAAAAGAAACCACGGGTAGGTGGTATACAATTATGGATGGACGAGCGACTGCCGACACAGAGGTAGCTACAGCCGTGGACTACCGTACTGTGTCTGCTGCTAATATAGACTGGATGATAATGAGATGAAATTAATATATATATATATATATATAATATCACTAGTACTGCAGCCGGACAGGTATATATATTTATTATGTAATGACTGATGACGGACCTGCTGGACACTTTCAGCTCAGCACCGCAGACTGCTACAGTAAGCTACTATAGTAGTAAGTATCAAGAAGAAAGAAAAAAAAAAAAACACGGGTAGGTGGTATACAATTATGGATGGACGAGCGACTGCCGACACAGAGGTAGCTACAGCCGTGGACTACCGTACTGTGTCTGCTGCTAATATAGACTGGATGATAATGAGATGAAATTAATATATATATATATATAATATCACTAGTACTGCAGCCGGACAGGTATATATATTTATTATGTAATGACTGATGACGGACCAGCTGGACACTGTCAGCTCAGCACCGCAGACTGCTACAGTAAGCTACTATAGTAGTATGTATCAAGAAGAAAGAAAAAAAAAACCACGGGTAGGTGGTATACAATTATGGATGGACGAGCGACTGCCGACACAGAGGTAGCTACAGCCACGGACTACCGTACTGTGTCTGCTGCTAATATAGACTGGATGATAATGAGATGAAATTAATATATATATATATATATATAATATCACTAGTACTGCAGCCGGACAGGTATATATATTTATTATGTAATGACTGATGACGGACCTGCTGGACACTGTCAGCTCAGCACCGCAGACTGCTACAGTAAGCTACTATAGTAGTATGTATCAAGAAGAAAGAAAAGAAAAAAAACACGGGTAGGTGGTATACAATTATGGATGGACGAGCGACTGCCGACACAGAGGTAGCTACAGCCGTGGACTACCGTACTGTGTCTGCTGCTAATATAGACTGGATGATAATGAGATGAAATTAATATATATATATATAATATCACTAGTACTGCAGCCGGACAGGTATATATATTTATTATGTAATGACTGATGACGGACCTGCTGGACACTGTCAGCTCAGCACCGCAGACTGCTACAGTAAGCTACTATAGTAGTATGTATCAAGAAGAAAGAAAAAAAAAACACGGGTAGGTGGTATACAATTATGGATGGACGAGCGACTGCCGACACAGAGGTAGCTACAGCCGTGGACTACCGTACTGTGTCTGCTGCTAATATAGACTGGATGATAATGAGATGAAATTAATATATATATATATATAATATCACTAGTACTGCAGCCGGACATGTATATATATTTATTTTGTAATGACTGATGACGGACCTGCTGGACACTGTCAGCTCAGCACCGCAGACTGCTACAGTAAGCTTCTATAGTAGTATGTATCAAAAAGAAAGAAAGAAAAGAAACCACGGGTAGGTGGTATACAATTATGGATGGACGAGCGACTGCCGACACAGAGGTAGCTACAGCCGTGGACTACCGTACTGTGTCTGCTGCTAATATAGACTGGATGATAATGAGATGAAATTAATATATATATATATAATATCACTAGTACTGCAGCCGGACAGGTATATATATTTATTATGTAATGACTGATGACGGACCTGCTGGACACTGTCAGCTTAGCACCGCAGACTGCTACAGTAAGCTACTATAGTAGTATGTATCAAGAAGAAAAAAAAAAAACACGGGTAGGTGGTATACAATTATGGATGGACGAGCGACTGCCGACACAGAGGTAGCTACAGCCGTGGACTACCGTACTGTGTCTGCTGCTAATATAGACTGGATGATAATGAGATGAAATTAATATATATATATATAATATCACTAGTACTGCAGCCGGACAGGTATATATATTTATTATGTAATGACTGATGACGGACCTGCTGGACACTGTCAGCTCAGCACCGCAGACTGCTACAGTAAGCTACTATAGTAGTATGTATCAAGAAGAAAGAAAAAAAAAAACACGGGTAGGTGGTATACAATTATGGATGGACGAGCGACTGCCGACACAGAGGTAGCTACAGCCGTGGACTACCGTACTGTGTCTGCTGCTAATATAGACTGCATGATAATGAGATGAAATTAATATATATATATATATAATATCACTAGTACTGCAGCCGGACAGGTATATATATTTATTATGTAATGACTGATGACGGACCTGCTGGACACTGTCAGCTCAGCACCGCAGACTGCTACAGTAAGCTACTATAGTAGTATGTAACAAGAAGAAAGAAAAAAAAAACCACGGGTAGGTGGTATACAATTATGGATGGACGAGCGACTGCCGACACAGAGGTAGCTACAGCCGTGGACTACCGTACTGTGTCTGCTGCTAATATAGACTGGATGATAATGAGATGAAATTAATATATATATATATATATAATATCACTAGTACTGCAGCCAGACAGGTATATATATTTATTATGTAATGACGGACCTGCTGGACACTGTCAGCTCAGCACCGCAGACTGCTACAGTAAGCTACTATAGTAGTATGTATCAAGAAGAAAGAAAAAAAAACACGGGTAGGTGGTATACAATTATGGATGGACGAGATACTGCCGAATCAGAGGTAGCTACAGCCGTGGACTACCGTACTGTGTCTGCTGCTAATATAGACTGGATGATAATGAGATGAAATTAATATATATATATATATATATATATATATATAATATCACTAGTACTGCAGCCGGACAGGTATATATATTTATTATGTAATGACTGATGACGGACCTGCTGGACACTGTCAGCTCAGCACCGCAGACTGCTACAGTAAGCTACTATAGTAGCATGTATCAAGAAGAAAGAAAAGAAAAAAAAACCACGGGTTGGTGGTATACAATTATGGATGGACGAGCGACTGCCGACACAGAGGTAGCTACAGCCATGGACTACCGTACTGTGTCTGCTGCTAATATAGACTGGATGATAATGAGATTAAATTAATATATATATATATATAATATCACTAGTACTGCAGCCGGACAGGTATATATATTTATTATGTAATGACTGATGACGGACCTGCTGGACACTGTCAGCTCAGCACCGCAGACTGCTACAGTAAGCTACTATAGTAGTATGTATCAAGAAGAAAGAAAAAAAAAAAAACACGGGTAGGTGGTATACAATTATGGATGGACGAGCGACTGCCGACACAGAGGTAGCTACAGCCGTGGACTACCGTACTGTGTCTGCTGCTAATATAGACTGGATGATAATGAGATGAAATTAATATATATATAATATCACTAGTACTGCAGCCGGACAGGTATATATATTTATTATGTAATGACTGATGACGGACCTGCTGGACACTGTCAGCTCAGCACCGCAGACTGCTACAGTAAGCTACTATAGTATGTATCAAGAAGAAAGAAAAAAAAAAAAAACACGGGTAGGTGGTATACAATTATATATATATATACAATTATATATATATATTAAACTGGTGGTGATTAATTAAACTGGTGGTCAGGTCACTGGTCACACTATCAGCAACTTGCAAGTAGTACTCCTAAGCAGACAATCACAATATACTGGTGGTCAGTGTGGTCACAATGGCAGTGTGGCTGGCACTCTGGCAGCAAAAGTGTGCACTGTACGTTAAAATATGTACTCTTGCTCTCAGACTCTAACTGCTCCCCACTGTCTCCCCCACAAGTCAGATATACATATACAGTCACACTACACTTCAGCAAGTAGTAGTACTCCTAAAAATGCTTCCCAAAATTACTAAATACTGTGTCTCTCTCTACTCTAGTCTCTTCTCTATAAACGGAGAGGACGCCAGCCACGTCCTCTCCCTATCAATCTCAATGCACGTGTGAAAATGGCGGCGACACGCGGCTCCTTATATAGAATCCGAGTCTCGCGATAGAATACGAGCCTCGCGAGAATCCGACAGCGGGATGATGACGTTCGGGCGCGCTCGGGTTAACCGAGCAAGGCGGGAGGATCCGAGTCGTTCGGACCCGTGAGAAAAAAGCTGAAGTTCGGGCGGGTTCGGATTCCGAGGAACCGAACCCGCTCATCTCTACTTCAAAGCAGTCCATTACTTCAAATTGCTACAAAAATTTGGATGTCCTATCTCCTGCGCTCTCTCAGTTTGATATATAAAAAGGAATGAACCTCTACTTATCTTAAAAGCAGATGCTTTTCTCTCGTCCCACCGTTTTCTCAATAAGTTCTGTTATGAATAATGCTGGGTGGTATGTTTCCAGTAATAATCCATGCAAAAAAATAAAACACAATCTAGTGTAATACAATCATGGAGATCCTCTCATTAGCGACAAGATAGCATAAATTCGCTGTTTCGAATTTATAATGAGTATAACTCAAACACATATATAAAATACAATTTCTTTAATACTAAAAGGATCCAATCATAAGATATTTCTGTCACATGGAAATATAACATACAGATGTGTCCACTTACATCTTTGCTAATTTGCTAAATTTGGCACAACATGGAAAATATGGCTAAGCTGTTTTTCACGAGTAACGAGTGGATGGATTTTAAAATTTTTGTTTGCCACAATAGAATATGTATAAAGTAACATATTAAAGAATCAAGTTAAGAAAAATCACAAGTCATGGCTAAATCTCTGAGTCTATAGTATGTTAAACCAAGCCATACATGGCGGGATATAGCAAAGATGTATGTGGACACATCTGTATATCTAATTTACATCTAAGATTTGTGAGGGTGGCTTCCTACCAGATTTTGGAATTTTGAAGTGCTCATACAAAAGCTGTGCAGATGTTTAACAATCCCGGGGAGAAATCAGCTTCAGTAGTCAGCACCCCGTCCTCTCCTCGTCTGGTATGTCCGCCACGAATCCTCTCCGTCAGCCAACGCGTTTCAATCAATTCGTTGATCTTTGTCAAGGCGTAATCAGATGGTCTCCCTTCCCAGCCCTTTATACCCATATTAATTAGTTATCCTAACTGCTGGGAGGAGCCACTCTCACTCACAATTAGAGCCATTTACATACATAATACATCCTCAATTCCTAATCTTACATCCATCAACTAATCTGTATAATGATATATCATCTCTTTAATTAAATTGCAGATAGTAATATCCAGTAAAAATAGTTAAAAACATAAAATAACGAGGACCGGAAGTGTCCTGTGCACATTGGACCAGTTTCCGTTTGTCCTTCTCTAATGGATCCGCATAACAAAAAAGAAAACTACAGCCCCCATCCACCTGACCATAACATCCGGTCACATGGCTGTCCGGTCACGTGATCGCGACCATCCGCGGCAATGCAACCCACATCGCTCCGAGCAGACCGTCCGGTCACGTGGTATCCCAGGCTGGAAGTTCCTCAGCGGCCATATCTTAGACACCGAGGGGGAATAAATAGCACAGTTCCTATCAGCTTGAATGACATCAACATGAAAGGGTGGAAGTGCACACGTCGCAATATTGTTTCCTGGAAAGAGACGATTCTCATACTTTCTCTCTTTCCTCCATAAATGATAATTCCATGCAGAAAGCGGGTTAATCGTATCAGTGGAAAGTCCAGTATAATAAGTTGATACTTCCCTAATAGATATGGACAAAAATAAAAAATAAAGATGAACATCTTAACACACACCAATTCACTTGGGGTTAATTTTAATCAAGAAACCATTTGACTTCAAAGTCCTTGTTCAAACCCCCCGGGATTAAAGTTTTTAAAGAATATATGTATTGCATTTCAGTTTTTGCTAGGATTGCAGCTATGTTGTTACACCTCCAACTTCCCTTTACTTGTTTTAGTGCTCCAAAGGTTATTAGCTGTTTCGTGTCCTGATTATGGGTTTTCTTAATATGGGATGAGAGTGCATGTGTCTCAACCCCATTCCTTATATTACGTAAATGCTCTGCAAATCTTATTTTCAAATTTCTACTGGTCCTGCCAATGTAAAATAATCCGCAGCTACATCCCAGGTAATAAATCACGTTCCTTGAGGTGCAAGTTATAAATTCATTGATCTTATTGTTCTGTCCATTTATTTCAATTTCTGTGCATTTAGTTACACCCCTCACTCCTTTGCACATACAACAGACCCCACACCTAAAAAAACCTTTTGAAAGGGTACGGACGTTCGCTTTCGGGGGTGACATAGCACTTCTAACTAATTTATCTTTAATATTCCTAGCTTTTCGATATATGAATTGAGGTTTATCTGGCAGCAATTTCTCTAATAGAGGATCACCCTTCAAAACCATCCAATGATTCCTGAATATTTTTTCTATTTGTTTGTGTTGGTTACTATACCCCGTAATAAATGCCAAGGAATAGTCTTTATTTTCCCCATCAGATGTGTTAATCTTCTCTAATGGAGTTAATAGGTTCTTTCTATCTATATTTTCACATTTAATTATAGCCTTCTCAATACTTTTGTTACTATAACCACTTTCTTTGAATTTAATGTTAATGAAATATTATACTCATTTTCATTCAACTGGTCACATAAAGTGGACAAAATCTCTCTATCACCCCTCCAAATGAAAATTATATTGTCTATATATCTTGACCAGGATACCAGGTTTTCCCCAAAATGATGATTTTGCCACACATGCTGGGTCTCCCACATACCCATAAACATGTTGGCATAGCTTGGGGCGAACCTGGTACCCATGGCCGTTCCCACCTTTTGCATGTAAAAACTATCCTTAAAGTGGAAATAGTTATTACGTAAAATGAAGTCGACACCTTTTACTAGAAAATCGCATAATTCCGATTCATAGTCGTTGTCTGCTAGGTATGTAACAACCGCCTCTACCCCTAAATCATGATTAATGATCGTATACAGCGAACTGACATCCGCTGTAACGATATAACAATTCTCATCCCATTGTATATCTCTAATAATATTCAATGCATCTCTCGTGTCTTTTAAATGAGAGCGGTTTCTTAGCACTAAAGGCTGTAAATGAAAGTCTATGAACTCCGACATATTTGCAGTGACCGAATTAATTCCAGACACTATCGGTCTGCCTGGCGGATTCCAAGCATCCTTATGAACTTTTGGTAGGATGTAAATGACAGGTATGCTCGGATCTGTGGGTATTAAAAATTGACCTTCTACTTCTGTGATGGTACCATTATCCACATAAGTTTTAACCAGTGTTGTAAAACTGGCTAAAATCCTTCTAGTCGGATCCCCTCTTAATTTTTTATAGGTGTGGCAATCATTGAGTTGTCTTAGCACCTCGGTCTCATATTTGTCAACATCCATTACTACAACCCCCCACCCTTGTGTGTGGGTTTTATTATGATTTCCTTATTTAATTTTATTTCTTTCAGGGCCTCAATTTCTTTTTTCGTTAGATTGTAATGGACTTTTGATGGTGTAAGGGCTTCAATGTCCTTATTCACTAATGAAAAAAATGTTTCTACAAAATTTCCCCTCATATAAGTGGGGTTAAAGACAGACTTAGGTCTAAACGTTCTCTTTGAGGTGATATCTTCCACCATTTCTTCCTCCGGTTGTTGTTTACAAGCAAAAAACCTCTTCAATGATAATTTTCTAGCATATTTCTGGAGGTCCACATATACCTCAAATTTATTGAGCTTTGCTACCGGGGCAAATTTCAATCCTTTTTCAAGTAATGAAATTTCAGATTCCCCTAATATATGTTTGCTCAAATAAATTTTTTTAACCTTATTCTCCATTTCAGAGGCTTTTTTCTTCCTGGAGTGCCGCACCTCCTACCCCAACATCCTTTTTCTTTTTCTGTCTTCTCTTAACATTCCTTCTCCCTATCTTTTTCCTTTTCTTTCCCCCCCTTTTACCTCTCTGTTTCCTACCTGCTATGTATGGAGGCGTTCCCTCATCCCACCTTCTAAAAAAGTATCATCATTCTGAAACCGACTATAACGGTTCTGACGGTGTGGGAAATTATTCAAATTCTTTAATTTATTTCTACGGTAAGGGAGTGCCTCTTCCCTCCTCCAATTATTTTACTTATATCTATTATTTTCTCTTATAGAGAAATATTTTTCTCGTCAATCCCATGGGGCATCATTATACAAATCTCTAGAATAAATCCTTCCTCTATTCTGCCTCCATCTTTGTGGTGATTCTTGTCTATTATAAAATTTCTTTCTATCTCCAAACTTGTTTGCTTCAGCTTACTATCAAACAGGCCTATGTGTCGGCAGCCTTACCTGTTCCACAGTCTCTGAAGGTTCACTCTACAAGATCAGTGGGGTCTTCCTGGGTGACTGCCTATGGAGCCTCAGCCCTGCAACTGTGCTGAGCGGCTACCTGGTCGGGGAAGAACACCTCTGTGAAGTTCTACAAGTTTGATACCCTGGCCAAAGAGGATACCCATTTTGGGCAGGCAGTGCTGCAGATGTCTCTGCACGTTCCCGCCCATTCTGGAAGCTTTGGCACATCCATATTGTACTAATGTGTCCGCAATATCCCTTATGGATGCTAGAGAAGAAATTATTTTAATACCTACCGGTAAATCCTGTTCTCGTAGTCCATAAGGGATATTGGGTGCCCGCCTCTGTGTGGTGACTTTCTGAAGGTTCTCTGTTATGTGTTACCTGTTCAGCCTTTGCTGTTTTTTGTTGCCAGCTGTTGCTGCCCATGTTATGTTATGGTGTGCTGGTGTGTAAATCTCACCACACTTACTGCTGTTATGTTCCTTCTCTCAAGAATGTCATTTCTCCTTCGGGAACTGTTTTACCTATAACTGCCTGTAGGAGGGAGCATAGAGGGGAGGAGCCAGCACACCCAGTTGAAGAAATTTAAAGTGCACTGGCTCCTTTGTACCCCGTCTATACCCATCGTACTTAAGTGTCCCCAATATCCCTTATGGACTACGAGAAAAGGATTTACCGTTAGATATTAAAATTCTATTTTTGCTTCCCGCCATTCCGAGAGCTTGCCGCCATTCAGCCACAATACCCCTCATTAAATAACACATTTCAATATACTGCCACATTCAGGAATCAAACCCACAACCTGCTGCATCCCAGCCAAACACCGCACACAATGAGCCACTTGATCCTGCATAGAAACTATGAGATTTATAACTATATGAAGCTATCAATACAATACCCTGTAAAAAAAATAACCAGCACCATAATCGAGCAGATCCATAGAGTGTGCAGCTACACATCCAATCCCTTGCAGCCATTCACTACATAGATCTACCCAGCTGCAATGCTGATCACCACTTCACAAAGTACAAGGTAAGCTTCAAATAGTTTTAACTCTCCAATTTGGGATTCTCTAGCTTTCCATGCAAGGGAAGAAAGCTCAGTGAATAGAGTGTCTGACTGCAATGTCAAAGGCAATGGGTTTGAATCTTGGGCACATCAGTATCCTGAAATGTATTAAAGGACAGGGCTCTGTGGTACTATAGATTAAACTGCATGGCCTTTTTGCCTACATCGCAAGCAGCCATTTTCAATAAGACCCTCACCAACCACTTTAATATGATTTTGGTCTTCAGTAAAACATCCCAAGCTCCCTGGACTCATACACTGTACTGGGGGCTGAAATAAAATTACAGCTCTCAGACCAGTGTCAGTGTGACACTGTAGTTGTATCTAACGCTGGCCAACCAGAGCTGAGCTTCCATCGTGGCAGCCAGCTGGTGGAAGGGGGATGGGCAGCCACTGAGGGGACACTGATAAGGAGAGGATGGGGCCCGGCCCATCAGCAAACCATCCCAGCATCTCAGTGGGCCATTCCGCCTCTGAGACATCTGAAAATCCTAGGTCCAGAAACAAAAGACAGACACAGGACTAGCAAAGGCAGTGTGCAGACAGAGATTCCAAAACTAGGGACAAGGTGCAAAGTAGAAATTAATGGAAGAACTAGCAGCATATTTCCTAGAAGCTGTAGCAGGGCATATGACTTCTTGAATGATAGAAGCTATAATTAAAAGGGAGGATAAGCCCTCCCTGCCTTTTACCATAATCTGGGGCCATTCAGAGCCCAAGAACAGAGACAGACTCCTTGAAATTAATTACATTGCAGATAGATGAGTAGCTCCACAAACAAAGGAAGCATTCCAGCTGTTTTGTAACAGCCAGGACCAATAGGCAGGGCAGCCGCAGAGGGTTCTGGTTGTCTAGCAACTGGCTGGACCTCTGAGCTGCTGTGGTGGTTCCTAACACTCTCATGGATGATATTGTGGTCTAAATGTCAGCATGAGTAGTGAGGAGGTCATTATAAGATTATATTAATTCCTACATCTTTCCATGTAGGAGATCTGTGCGGCCTCACAGTCCCAAAATTTAAGCACATAAATTGTACAGATGAATCCACTCCCACCAGAATATCAGCATGGAATGCCGCAAACATGTGCAACATCAGTTGAATAATTAGGGGACACTTACAGTACACCCAAATCCAGATCCAAATTGGCATGGGTAATAGTGCCACGGTGGACATGTAAGTTTCTCAGGTAATGGAGAGGACACCTTTCTAGTGCTGCTAGTGCAGCTGGGAAACACATAGGGTGCTGCAATTTGCAATGTTTGGCTTTCTTAACAAATGGAAAGCAGACACAGCAAGATGTATAAAATAAATCAAAAGACCATGGTACAGCTTGGCAATAGTGACTAGTGATAGAAAGGTTACTAAATAGGTGGAGAAGGCATTATGCAGGGGAGATACTGTACATCCAGAATTTATGGGTCTATCTGTGGTATCACAGCAGAGACCTTGCTAGCTAGCTGGATATCAAGCGGCAGATGTTAACAAACCCCTCCTACCTGTGACATCACCAGCAACTAAATTACCACTGAACCTGGGGGCTGGGTGGATGAAACAAGGAGAGTGAGGGGGTAAGTGTCCTGTGGAGTGTTAGCAAAAATACAAAAGGAAGAATCCTTGATATACAGTAGGAGACAAGAAAGAAAGGCAAGCGGCAAATGGGAAAGACAGTGTCCAAACTGCATTACTACTCTGCTAATTCTGAAACATGACATTGTGTTCTGGACTCTTCACCTATTTAAGTTTGAACCAAACCATACTGAAAGTGTATAGGGATGTATGTGACTATAGCATTCCATGCTACACATGATTATACTGTAAACTGCTAAGTAGAAATAATTCACAACTGTAGGCATTAGTGATTCCTGTATTTGATTATATTTGAGAAATGCTAGCCATATATTTTTTTTTATTGAAGTGACCCATTACAGCCTGTATTCAGGGTCTCTTAAAATAAATACAAAAATCCTTTTTCATACATTGTCTGCCACTTTTTCTGTGGGGGTGCTCTGGAGGTTGTTCTCATCTCTATGCCGAAATGTCCACAGGATTGATGTCCAGAGCTTTTCAGGAGGTTAAGACAGATGGCAGCAGGAAGGTACAGGTAAGACACATACACCTGCAATCACCCAACTACTAGTGATTTATCACATATGTACGTACTAAGCTTTGGAGAGAGATAAAGTAGATGGAGATAAAATACCAACCAGCTCCTGTCATTTTTTAAACACAGCCTGGAGCTGATTGCCTGGTACTTTATGTTACACGGATTAATGCTGGAGTTACACAGACAACATATGCCAGAATGATGATTCAAAAATAAAACTGTATTGTGGCAGAATTCCAAATGAGGCATACAAGATAACTGAAGCAAAAATGAAGGAACACACAAGCAGGTTACTTCACCTGGGCAAGGATAACAGTCTCTGAAGCACAGTGGAGATGAAGATAAAACAGCAGCACCCCTGGCTGTCCAAAGGTACTGCAGGCCAGAACATAACAGCAGCACCCCTGGTAGCCCAGAGGTACTGCAGGCCAGAACATATCAAATGGCAGAGATGTAATACATTTGCACAAAGATGCAGACCCAAATAAAGCTACATCCGATACAGAATCAGGCCCAAAGTGTGAGGGTGTTTGTGGAGAACTGGTCCCTCTCAGCCTTTGAATTCACAGTATATTTTCTTTAATATGTGTACTGGCACACAGTTGTTATAATACCAGTCACATAACTATAATAGTGCTTTGGAATTTTTAGACTCCCACACAAAACTTGCCAAGCAACAACCATTTTCTATGGAGACTAATTACAAAGCACATAATTCTTTCTCCTCTCACACTCTGCCCTAAAGCTGAAGGAACAGAAACTCCTGCCTCTTTATATGGCTAGGCAATGATTGCTGGTTTACTAGCTGGGCTACAAAAGGGTCACAAGAACCTGACAGAGAATAATATCCGTAATTGAAGGGTTTGAGAGGTGAGGGAGGCTTTCTGTAAAGCGAAATGCTTGGAATGAGGTGTGAAACTGCAGAGAGGTGATCTTACTGACAGATTAATTTATGGTTTCTGAGACCCTTTTACAATTAATTTATACGTTATGTGTTAAAGTTGGTCTCAAAGCAAAAACATGAAAATACTCTTATTGAAGTTCTACAGTATGCTTGAGGTTCTTGTGATATATTATAAATTCATAAATACATTTTCTGAATATACTTTTCACACTACGGTCCAGTTTTTTGTAGTGATGAGCGGGTTCGGTTTCTCGGAAACCGAACCCCCCCGAACTTCACCCTTTTTACACGGGTCCGAGCCATACTCGGATTCTCCCGTATGGCTCGGGTAACCCGAGCGCGCCCGAACGTCATCATCCCGCTGTCGGATTCTCGCGAGATTCGGATTCTATATAAGCAGCCGCGCGTCGCCGCCATTTTCACTCGTGCATTGGAAATGTTAGGGAGAGGACGTGGCTGGCGTCCTCTCCGTTATTGTTGAACTTGATTGTGCTGTGCACTATTGCTTAATTGTGGGGAGGGCTGGGGAGCAGCTGTATAATATAGGAGGAGTACAGTGCAGAGTTTTGCTGATCAATGACCACCAGTTTTATCCGTTCTCTGCCTGAAAAAAACGCTCCTTATCTGTGCTCAGTGTGCTGCATATATCTGTGCTCACACTGCTTAATTGTGGGGACTGGGGAGCAGCTGTATTATATAGCAGGAGTACAGTGCAGAGTTTTGCTGACAGTGACCACCAGTTTTATCCGTTCTCTGCCTGAAAAACACTCCATATCTGTGCTCAGTGTGCTGCTTTATTGTGGGGACTGGGGACCACCAGTATAATATTATATAGGAGGAGTACAGTGCAGAGTTTTGCTGACCAGTGACAACCAGTATATAATATATAGCATTACGGTACAGTAGGCCACTGCTGTACCTACCTCTGTGTCGTCATTAAGTATACTATCCATCTACATTATATACCTGTGGTGCATTTTAGTTTTGCAGTTTGCTGACACAGTGACCACCAGTATACTATATAGCAGTACGGAAGGCCACTGCTGTACCTACCTCTGTGTCGTCATTCATTAAGTATACTATCCATCTACATTCTATACCTGTGGTGCATTTTAGTTTTGCAGTTTGCTGACACAGTGACCACCAGTATACTATATATAGCAGTACGCTACGGAAGGCCACTGCTGTACCTACCTCTGTGTCGTCATTCATTAAGTATACTATCCATCTACATTCTATACCTGTGGTGCATTTTAGTTTTGCAGTTTGCTGACACAGTGACCACCAGTATACTATATATAGCAGTACGGAAGGCCACTGCTGTACCTACCTCTGTGTCATCATTCATTAAGTATACTATCCATCTACATTCTATACCTGTGGTGCATTTTAGTTTTGCAGTTTGCTGACACAGTGACCACCAGTATACTATATATAGCAGTATGGTACGGAAGGCCACTGCTGTACCTACTTCTGTGTCGTCATTCATTAAGTATACTATCCATCTACATTCTATACCTGTGGTGCATTTTAGTTTTGCAGTTTGCTGACACAGTGACCACCAGTATACTATATATAGCAGTACGGAAGGCCACTGCTGTACCTACCTCTGTGTCGTCATTCATTAAGTATACTATCCATCTACATTCTATACCTGTGGTGCATTTTAGTTTTGCAGTTTGCTGACACAGTGACCACCAGTATACTATATATAGCAGTACGGAATGCCACTGCTGTACCTACCTCTGTGTCGTCATTCATTAAGTATACTATCCATCTACATTCTATACCTGTGGTTCATTTTAGTTTTGCAGTTTGCTGACACAGTGACCACCAGTATACTATATATAGCAGTACGGAAGGCCACTGCTGTACCTACCTCTGTGTCATCATTCATTAAGTATACTATCCATCTACATTCTATACCTGTGGTGCATTTTAGTTTTGCAGTTTTCTGACACAGTGACCACCAGTATACTATATATAGCAGTACGCTACGGAAGGCCACTGCTGTACCTACCTCTGTGTCGTCAAGTATACTATCCATCCATACCTGTGGTGCATTTCAGCAACTGCCGAATTGTTTGTCTGCTTGTGTGCAAGAGGCATTGAATGGGAGCAGCATTTGGAAGGCATGCTGTTCCTTGTAGTGCCAATGGGAGATCCTGGGGGTGGCTCCTGGGTAAGTTAGCTCTCTGTCTGGAAGTGTTTTAGTAATAGCCTTTATCATGAGGCCTACTGTGACAAATTACATGGCCCTATGTGGGCACTGCTATTATGTAGGTTAGGACTGCTGTATCAGAGAAGCCGTGACGTGGCCAGCAGCTAAACATGTGTTTGCAAACATTTGTAACTAATTCTCTGAATTTTATTACCAGATAGGTTCAGGGATGGTTACAGGTAATTTTCAGTGTGCGGAAGGGAATTTAGGGGTGGGGATTTGCACCCCCCTCCTCTCTGTCTGTTGTTTGTCTGTGACCCCTCCCCCTTCCAGCACCTGATATATAATTATCTCCAGGTATGATTGAGCAACTGCCAAATTGTTTGTCTGCTTGTGTGCAAGAGGCATTGAATGGGAGCAGCATTTGGAAGGCATGCTGTTCCTTGTAGTGCCAATGGGAGATCCTGGGGGTGGCTCCTGGGTAAGTTAGCTCTCTGTCTGGAAGTGTTTTAGTAATAGCCTTTATCATGAGGCCTACTGTGACAAATTACATGGCCCTATGTGGGCACTGCTATTATGTAGGTTAGGACTGCTGTATCAGAGAAGCCGTGACGTGGCCAGCAGCTAAACATGTGTTTGCAAACATTTGTAACTAATTCTCTGAATTTTATTACCAGATAGGTTCAGGGATGGTTACAGGTAATTTTCAGTGTGCGGAAGGGAATTTAGGGGTGGGGATTTGCACCCCCCTCCTCTCTGTCTGTTGTTTGTCTGTGACCCCTCCCCCTTCCAGCACCTGATATATAATTATCTCCAGGTATGATTGAGCAACTGCCAAATTGTTTGTCTGCTTGTGTGCAAGAGGCATTGAATGGGAGCAGCATTTGGAAGGCATGCTGTTCCTTGTAGTGCCAATGGGAGATCCTGGGGGTGGCTCCTGGGTAAGTTAGCTCTCTGTCTGGAAGTGTTTTAGTAATAGCCTTTATCATGAGGCCTACTGTGACAAATTACATGGCCCTATGTGGGCACTGCTATTATGTAGGTTAGGACTGCTGTATCAGAGAAGCCGTGACGTGGCCAGCAGCTAAACATGTGTTTGCAAACATTTGTAACTAATTCTCTGAATTTTATTACCAGATAGGTTCAGGGATGGTTACAGGTAATTTTCAGTGTGTGGAAGGGAATTTAGGGGTGGGGATTTGCACCCCCCTCCTCTCTGTCTGTTGTTTGTCTGTGACCCCTCCCCCTTCCAGCACCTGATATATAATTATCTCCAGGTATGATTGAGCAACTGCCAAATTGTTTGTCTGCTTGTGTGCAAGAGGCATTGAATGGGAGCAGCATTTGGAAGGCATGCTGTTCCTTGTAGTGCCAATGGGAGATCCTGGGGGTGGCTCCTGGGTAAGTTAGCTCTCTGTCTGGAAGTGTTTTAGTAATAGCCTTTATCATGAGGCCTACTGTGACAAATTACATGGCCCTATGTGGGCACTGCTATTATGTAGGTTAGGACTGCTGTATCAGAGAAGCCGTGACGTGGCCAGCAGCTAAACATGTGTTTGCAAACATTTGTAACTAATTCTCTGAATTTTATTACCAGATAGGTTCAGGGATGGTTACAGGTAATTTTCAGTGTGCGGAAGGGAATTTAGGGGTGGGGATTTGCACCCCCCTCCTCTCTGTCTGTTGTTTGTCTGTGACCCCTCCCCCTTCCAGCACCTGATATATAATTATCTCCAGGTATGATTGAGCAACTGCCAAATTGTTTGTATACTATCCATCCATACCTGTGGTGCATTTCAGTTGTGCGCAGTAAATATAGTAGTAGGCCATTGCTATTGATACTGGCATATAATTCCACACATTAAAAAATGGAGAACAAAAATATGGAGGTTAAAATAGTGTCAAAGTCGAAAAATATCGTGATTCACAATGCCTTGTACTAACCCCAATGCACATGCCCGCTGCTCGTGCACCCACTCCCCCGTGCGTACACATCCCCTCAGGTTGCGTAAGGGACGCTCCGACGTCTCCTGCGCATGGAGATGTGTATTTACGGCAGAGTTTGTGAGCGTCTAGCGAGCGACTCGATCGCAATATATTTAACCTAAATAGTGTGTTTTATAGATAGTATTTCCCTTAATGTCAGAAAGTATGTTTATTGTAAACGGTTCTTGGACAGAGAAATTCCTCTTTGCATGATATGAAGGGTCAGACAAAGGTAGAACGGTGATGTCTAGTATCCAGCTGTAGAGTATTTTAAATGTAACATTTCGGTGTTGGTTAGGAAGAGATTGTTCGCTCCTGCGTATAGTTATGTTTAAAAGTAGTTTCTAGACATTTACTGTATTTACTGTTCATTATCCATGCGGCGGGAATCCTGAGGATACCTCCCACCTGAGCAGTTGGAAATAGACACAGCCCACCTGTTCGAATCCACCTATGACCTTTTGTTATAATGCAGAGACACATTCCTGTGTCCAATGAACTATAAGATTGTAGGGCCCATTGTATTGTACTGTATGATGTGTATATAAAGGCCACCCTAGCCGGACCAGCTCTCACTCCCTCTCTCAACAACATTTATCTACCTGATAATTGGAGGACTGGATCCGGGTTGCGCAAGCGAATCATTCCCACATGTGTAAGTTTCTCTGTAGCCATTTTGTTATTCTTTATGTGCGCCATTCGTTCTCATTTTGTTATCCTTTAAGTGTTTGCCATTTTATTATCTTTGTGTTTATTCTGTTTGCTATCGTTCGCTATTGTTCACATTTATTTCTTGTTATTCTGTTTAGGTATTGATGTTAGGTCTGTAGTGTATAAGCTGTAACTGTTTTTCCCCTTTTTATACTAAAGTATCTTCTACGAAGGTGTTGGAACCTTACCAGGTCTTGTGTGTTTCACCAGTTATTGTAAAGGGTTTCTGAGCGTCTCAATCGCTCAAACAGCTTTCATATAATCAAGGTCAATAAGCGTTAAATTGTGGTAATATTACAGTATTAAGGTTTACAGTATAAGCATACCCTTACAGTGTGTTGTTAAACAAGGTTTACAGTGTGTCATTCAGTGAGCGTCAGCGCCGCTCGTGTCTCACTCTCACGGCACAGCGTCCGCTACGCAACAGCGTAGCAGTACGGTACTCGGACCGCCTATAGCGTGCTCGATACCAAGTGTAAGCCCGACAGCGTACATGCCGCTCGTGCGTCACGCCCACGGTTAAGCGTCTGCTACGCTAAGTGCGTACCCTTACGGTACTCCATGTGCCGATTGCGTACTAGTCCATAATAAGTATATAGCTTATGTTCAAAGGTAAATATTTGACTCTATCAATTGGGGGCATCGTCCGGGCCTCCTCATATCCGCAGTCAAGCGGAACCAGGCAGACTTTTATCCATCAGCAAAGGGCGGGAAGGTAGTATCCCCTGTATCCGTGTTTATGGTTGGGGATACGGTAGTGCTGATTAGATAAGCGTCTGCTCCGCTTGGTTTGTAGGGATGCTGGTGGGATCCGGAACCAAAAGGTAAGAACGTTAAGCTATTGTCTTTTTAAACTGTTTTAATTTCTGTTTGGTGCAAATTGCATACGCAACACACACACACACACACACACACACACACACACCTGTATTTTCATTTGTGTACTTTCACATATCTAACTATCCTGTTTGCCATTTGCATTGATAACGTGCTGAGGAAATTTGTTGCTATTTTAATTAAAAGTAAAGAGTAATACTTAAGGGAGTAATTGTGAAAACACGCACGCAGCATAGAAGATACTGTGTGGTGTTTGGTAAGCGTTTATAGTGAAATATCGCTTACATTTATAGAAGCGTGTTATTTGTGTTACTGGGGACGTATCCGGCCTGTGTACATGTGTCTCTCACCGAGTGCGAGTCAAGCGTACGTGACGCAAAGGCCTACACACGTGGCGTAAATTACGCAACGAGCGTACAGAAACGCCCACTAAATACAAATCACACGATAGCATTGTTTAGTTGTAGATACGGAAGCCACAAGATAATAGCACAAATTTGTTCAGTTTCCAAAATTTAGTTTAAAGGAAAAAGGTCCTTCTCCCGTTGCATTACCTCTGGGATTAGCCTGTGTTACCTGAATGAAATAAATTTTCTGTACAGAAAAATCAAAGTATATTTGAAGTGAAAGAAGCGTGTGTATGCAAGTGAATTTTTCTTTGGGTGAACCTTGAGAAAAATCGAGATCTCGTAGAAGGATACCCGTGAAGTGAACACGTGGTGGCGTGGGAGAAGGCCATCTCACGTTAAAAGTCCATAAGGTAAGAGGAGCAATTAGTGTTACAGAAGAACAGGAGGTCCGCGAAAGTCAGAAATCCGTTAAAAGTACATATATGAAGTTCTGAAGACCCTGACTTAAGAAAGGTCAGAGGTAGTGAGCGCAACCCAGAGGGGGGTTGGCGCAAAACCATATAGGCCCGTGTTGAGAATACGCTCCGGCTGAAGGATTCGCAGCCTAAACAATCGATTCTGCTGGTCGTTCTGCAGATAAGTATTAGTTACTTATACGCATTGCGACTGTACCGCACGTAATTGTGTGCATTAGTTTGTTACCTTGATACCCATTCTTGCGGGATCAAAAACGCTATTTGTACATTCTAATGTGATTTGTGTAGGTTTTTTTATTTTAAGGGAGGTTCGCTGATCACTCAGGAATTCTCCAGCAACTGATACTTACTGGGGAGGGTAGCATACTCCCACACGCCCCAGTAAATAGAGGTTCAGGTTGCAGGGGCCCTGGGTTGAGTACGCCAGCGCTAAGGCAGTGTGTGGGCGTATTGGTCGACGTGGGCGAGAGTGAAGTGAAGGCACTCGTTGAACTTTCACCGTCGCCTTACCTCTGGGAACTTGTTTTTTTGTAGGAATTCACAAAGAAGGCATTACCTGCAAATAATGGGGGCCAGTTGTTCAAGTAAGGGGCGATCAACCAGGGTTCAGGTTGATTCAGTACCGCGACCAGTTGAGTCGGCCAGGTATATAATGTGTGAGAAATATGGATCACACGCCGAGGTTTTATGCAATGAGTGGGAACGTATGACTGTGAACGACGTGGAGAAGTTTCCCAGGGTAGGCAGTTTTAGTCCTGAGGTTTTGCAAAATTTAAGGAGAAGGATATGTCTAATAAAGTCCGGCAAGCAACGGATTAGACATTATGATTATTTACAGTTATGGCAACAGGAAGGTGAGATACAAAGAGGATTAGCTCAAGCAGCTGGTTCCAATCCTATCAGGAAACTGATAGCTACCGCACCACCACCACCATACATAACAGGAGAGAAAATGGCTGCAGAGAATGGCACACTGGTATATGATAAAAATGCACTTAATAAATGTATTAGTGATAAGAATAAAGTAGATAAGTGTATTGATGTTAATACTAACCCGTGCAAGTTGTATCCCGTCTTAAACTTCCCCCAGGATTGCGAGCAGGAAGATGAGCCTACCACAATATCGGCACTCTCTCTAGCAGCCACCATAGCAGAGACTACAGTGGGCACGGCCCAACTAGTAAGAGGAGTAGCAAAGGCCCCTAGTGGAGGGACAGGTGAGGTCGTGTCGGCAGGTAAGTACGGCACTGTACACTACGCAGAAACAATTACACCACATATTGTAGAATCAACCCAGAGTGATGTCATTGAACTTAATCCTGTCAGGGTAATTGTGGTCCCAAATGGGAAAACTGACACTTCGGGAGTCACTCCCGTCAGGAACATTGCAATGCATTGTCCCTTTTCCCAGACAGAATTAAGAGCAATTATGTCTGAATTCCCTGATCCTAGGAAAGATCTAGTTGCAAGCCAAAAGTTCGTTAGAGAACTAGGTAACTCCGCAGAACCCAATAACAAAGATTGGCGGACAGCGCTGAGGGCATGTTTGCCCCCCAATATCGACTCTGTGAAATTTATCACTAATTGTAGGTTAGATGAAGAGATGCCTCTCACAGATGCATACAATCAGGAAAATGTTAAGCAGATCAACATGCAATTAGGAGTATATTTCCCAGCTGTTGCCAAGTGGAACAAAATCTTTTCCATAAGACAAAAAGAGGGTGAAATAGCTTCTGATTATTTCCATCTGGCACTGCAGGAAATGGCTAAGTATACTGGAATAGAAGACATTAAGACAAATGTGCATCATAGGGAAGTAGCAGTTTCTGTGTTAATGGATGGTTTAAAGTAAGTGTTAAGGACAAGGGTACAGACTACTCAACCAAGTTGGCGAGGTCTGTCGGTGGCTGCTTTGAGAGAGACCGCTATTGAACATGATCGGAACATCATGAGACACAGGGAGTCACAGGGCGATAAGCTGATGGCAGTAAGTATACAAGCCCTTACAACAAAGCCACCTCAGCCAAAGCCCCAGACCCCTGTGGGTAAGTCAACTGTGATAAAATGTTATAACTGTAGCAGAGAAGGACATATTGCACGGAATTGTATGTTTAACGACCCATATAAGGTATACCAACCCCCTAGACAACGACATGACACACGTAATTGGGATCAGGGACTGCAGAGACGGAGTTATGAGCCACATGCAGGGGAAACAAAAAGGTACCCACCAAAAAGAGACTGGCAAGCCTCTGATAATTCCCAGTTACCCCCCTCACATGTAGTAGCTGCCAGCGCACTGCGGGGAGGTCACAACACACAATAGGGGTGGGGCCACACCTGTAGTCTGCAGCCAGTGAAATTAATTACGAGCCTTGGAAGTGAACCCGAGGTCACAATTGATGTAGCTGGTAGATCTCTACCTTTCCTTGTAGATACGGGGGCGGCCAAGTCAGTGATAAATTCAACAGTGGGTATGAAGACCACTGGTAGAACAATTCCAGCCATGGGAGTAACAGGAGTAGTACAACACTACCCGTTAAGCAAACCAGCAGAGATTACGATAGGGCCTTTGCAGACCAAGCATTCCTTTTTGCTAGCTGCATTGGCTCCGACTAATCTACTTGGGAGAGATTTACTGTGTAAGATGGGGTGTGTCATATATTGTACTCCTGGAGGTGTGTTCTTAGATATACCGGAGAATCACGCTCAGGAAGTACAGGATATGCTAGATTCCCCACAAAGGTTAATGACGCATACTGCTGTTACAGATAGGTGTCCGTCCAAGGTAGAGAAAATTATTTCCCAGATACCGGAGTCACTTTGGACCAAGGATGGACAAGACACTGGATTAATGGCAAATGTAGCTCCTGTAGTAATCCAAGTAAAAGATGGTAGGATAGCTCCAAAAATCCCACAGTATCCTCTGAAGCCAGAGGTGGAGTTAGGAGTTTACCCAGTAATAGAGCGCTTGCTACAACAGGGCATTCTGGTTAGGACATCCAGCACTGCCAATAGTCCCATCTTCCCTTTGAAGAAGAGCGGGGGGAGGGGTTACAGGCTAGTGCAGGATCTAAGGGGGATCAACAAAATAGTTGAGAGCCAATTCCCCATAGTGCCAAATCCAGCTGTCATCCTTATGCAAATCCCCCCCACTGCGAAATCTTTCACTGTAATTGACCTCTGCTCTGCCTTCTTCTCGGTACCTCTGCACTCTGACAGCTAATATTTGTTTGCATTCACATACAGAGGAGTACAGTACACCTGGACTCGCTTACCACAAGGTTTCATTGACAGCCCAAGTATTTTCTCACAGGCTTTGCATGATTGTTTACAATCCTTTCAACCTGAGAGCGGATCAATATTAATACAATATGTAGACGACTTACTGCTGTGTTCTGATTCACTCGAATCGTCCTTGAGAGACACGAAACAGCTTCTGTTTCATCTTTCTGATACGGGACACAAGGTTTCAAAGGATAAGTTGCAATTATGCCAGACCAAGGTAAAATATTTGGGGCATTGTTTGACACAAGGACTGAGACACCTCACCACTGATAGAGTACAGGCAATTCGCAACATGACTCTGCCACAGACTCAGCAACAGATTCGCACGTTCCTAGGAATGTGTGGGTACTGTCGTAACTGGATCCCAGGATTTTCCATACTGGCCTTACCTTTGCAAGAGATGGTCTCATCAAACAAACCAGATCGGATTTCGCACACAGATGAGTCCGAACTGGCATTTGAGAGACTAAAACAGTGCCTGACGCAGGCACCAGCATTAGGTATGCCAGATTATGGGAAACCCTTTGAACTGTATGGTACAGAAAGTGCTGGATGTGCGGCAGGTGTCTTAACCCAGAAGCATGGTGATGCCAGCAGGCCGGTAGCCTACTACAGCGCTCAGCTAGACACGGTAGCGCAATCCCTCCCCACATGCTTGCGAAGTGTTGCAGCGATAGCATTGCTAGTGAGTAAAAGCGAAGATGTAGTGCTAGGACACAACCTGACCATACACACACCTCATGCAGTGTCAGCCTTACTGAATTCTGCCCAAACCAGACACGTCTCATCCGCACGGTTTACAAGGTGGGAATTAGCACTAATGGCCCCTGTAAACATCACCATAAGGAGATGCAGCGCACTAAATCCTGCAACGTATCTCCCAGGTGTGCCTGGACAGGCACAAAGGGTGGGGGATGAGAGTAATGGTGAAGGAGGATTTAGTACAGACACTGACACACATGATTGTATGGAATATTTGACCCAAAATTTCACTGCAAGGCCTGACATCAGTGACAACCCACTGGACGGTGTAGATTTTACTTTCTACACTGACGGTAGTTGCCACAGACAGACGGACTCGGGAGACTTGTGTACTGGATACGCAGTCGTAGATGACAAAGGCACCATAGAAGCGGAACCCCTGGGCCCACCTCACTCAGCACAAGTTGCTGAGCTGGTTGCCCTAACCAGAGCATGTGAATTGGCTAAAGGTAAGTCAGCCAATATCTACACGGATTCTAGGTATGCCTTTGGAGTAGTGCATGATTTTGGGGCCCTATGGCGCCTCAGAAATTTCATGACGGCAGCTGGCACACCTGTGGCACATGCAACCCACATCAAAAGACTTTTAGCAGCGATACAGGAACCTGACAGAGTGGCTGTTATCAAGTGTAAAGCCCACACGTACAGTCAAGACCCAGTGTCACTTGGTAACAGCCGAGCAGACGAAGCCGCTAAATCAGCAGCCAATACCCCCAGACAGACAGACATCACACAACTGATGGTATTCAATACCGTCAACACACAGATATTGAGTGAAATGCAGAATTTGTGTTTGCCACAGGAAAAGGCAGTCTGGAGGTCAAAAGGATATGGCCAGGAGTCCTCAGGACTCTGGACAGATGGACAGGGTAAGCCAGTGGCACCCATAGCATACCTTCCAAGTTTAGCAGAGGCGGCACACGGGCTGACTCATCTAGGTAAAGAAGGTATGTGCAAGTTGGTAAGAGCCTACTGGTGCCCACCAGGATTTTCTTCTCATGCGAGCAAGAGGGCAATGACATGCCTTACCTGCTTGAGGAAGAACATTGGAAAGGCAATACCAACAGAACCATCCCATATTCCGCCAACGGACGGCCCTTTTTAGGTAATACAGATTGATTTCATACAATTGCCACCTTGTAGAAATTTGAAATATGTATTGGTTTGTATTGATGTGTTTTCAAATTGGGTTGAAGCGTTCCCCGCTGCCACAAATACCGCTACGTTTACCGCAAAGAAAATTGTGCAGGAATTTGTGTGCAGGTATGGTATCCCTAGGATAATTGAAAGTGATAGGGGTACCCATTTTACAGGTGAAGTCTTTCAGGTAATGTGCAAATTAATGGGAATTAATAGTAAGCTGCATACTCCGTACCGCCCACAGGCGAGTGCGAAAGTGGAAAGAGTAAACAGCACTATTAAGAACAAGTTGAGCAAAGTAATGGCTGAAACTGGATTGTTGTGGCCAGAAGCTTTGCCACTTGTATTGTACAGCATCAGAACCACTCCCAGGTCCCCTCTTAATCTGTCCCCCTTTGAAATTCTTTTTGGTCGACAACCCCATGTTATGATTGACCCCCAGGATGATTTGAAATGTAACAATGAAGTAACCGTAAAGTATTTGGTTAAGATGAGCAAGCAGTTGAGGAATCAGAATAGCAATCTAAAGCTGGTGATTCCTGATCTGCCAGACAGTAATTGTCATGATATTGAACCTGGGGATTATGTAATGATTCGGAATTTTCTACGCTCAGGTTGCCTGATTGACCGTTGGGAAGGACCGTACCAAGTCTTACTGACCAGCACAACAGCATTGAAGGTTGCCGAGAGAGAGACTTGGGTTCACTCGTCCCACTGTAAGAAGGTCGCTGACCTAGAGAAAGCCCGTGACATAGAACAGAGTGTGGAGGAAACCATATCATTGGAGTGTCTGTTCCGGGAAGGCTGAGAGGCAGGACTGTTGTCACGGCACCTGAGCACAGAGAATTACAAGATCGGAGGCGGTTGTCGCGCAAGTTTTCTTTCCCTCATAGTTGTTTTCTTTCCGCCATTACAACTTTCTCTTTCTCCTCCTGTAAGATGGACTCGCCCCAAGAGACTGCAGTTCGTGTTTTCCTGTTGACCCTGTTGTTGACCAGAGCAGTCTGTTTCGGTTAGAGTACCAGTGAGGTCGAGAAAGGATCTGGAATGGGTTCTGATGATCAGGATGGATTCGTAGAATTCCAAGAGCAACACAATCACCGAGTAAAGGCGAGTATCAGAAAACGATCTGGTAGTCATGACATTAATAGACATTGTGAAGGATTGTTAGCTGAAGAGAATTGTATATGTAGAAATTGTGATAACATAGTTGAGGACGGGTGCATCCAGAGATGTCAGTCCAGCATTAATATCAATATGGACCGTCATCCATTGAGTGACTATCACTCATTAGTAGGTAAGGTTTTAAACCAAACGGAATGCTGTGTATGCTCACAAGTACCTCAAGGTCATAGAAAATCAGGACTAGTGCCATATCCTTTAACGGTAGATGAGGTACTTGAGTTACAGGGGGGGGGACCGGTGGACAAGAAATTTAATATTTCTTTCCCTCCTAGTTTGAAGCTCCACCAATACCATGTAGATAGGTCCCTAATATGTTTTAACATTTCCAATCCCCGAAAGCCGGGAAATTGGGAAGTGACATGGAACAACCAAACCATGACATTTTCACACAGAGCCGATAGAATGCCAATCGACTCAGAACTTATACGCCAAATAGCCAACAGTGGAAGATATTTCCAATATAGGTACACTCTAGGAAGTAGGCCCATGCGAGTTGGAGAAGTATCACCAGGATACTGTGCGCAAATCATACAACCTGATACGTGTACTAGTCAGATGAGAGAGTTAGGGATAGGAGTTTTCACCTGGAAGGTTTGTAATATGGTGATGTCATATTCTGTCCCATATGTCCTCCCCGATGATGCATATTTCATAGGTAGGAGGAAGGCGTATAAGTGGCTTGCCCCAAACTCAGGGGGATTGTGTTACATTGGAAGAGTGTTACCGGAAGTAATGACCATTACCCATGAAAAGATGAAAGATGTTCACCGCAATGCTCAAGCTCCTTACACTCACACCCATTACGAACACGTTGTAAAAAGACACCTTATAGATAGGACAGAGCATGCAGCCTCTGATTTGATTCACGAATCCACCGGGATTCAATTCCTACTCGCGTTAGATATCACCCGTACCGCCAGAGGAGTTATAAATTATAGGTATATTACCGCGCTTGCGAACCTGATAGACAATATCACCGAGATGTATGATGACACCTTCAGGCATACTGGGAGAGAATTGCAAGCTTACAAAACGGAACTGATCCAGCACAGGATGGTTCTAAATTACCTCACAGCAGTGACAGGAGGGTATTGTGTCACCCTAGCAACTCAGTATGGAGTGAAGTGTTGTACGTATATCACAAACAGCACTGAGGACCCAACCGAGGTCAGAGATCAAAAGATGGACGATATCTTGCAATTGAAGTGGGAGTTCCGAAGGAGACACAACCTTACCCTTGCTTCTGTGGGTAATGAACTAACCGGCTAGGTATCATGGTTGAACCCACGAAATTGGTTTTCAGGTTTAGGAGAATGGGCTCAAGGCGTTATCATGGATGTAGGAAAATTCCTCTTGTGTATCCTGGGAGTTATCATACTGATTGGTCTGGTATTCAGATGTGTTCGGATTTTAATGAATTGCAAGCGTAGTACCAAATTGATGAGTTTGAGGAGCGAAGGCATTGTAACAACAACTAGTTTAATTTATGACCCGTCAATCGAGACCATGATGTGATGAAATGTGATTTCACGGTCCGTTTCTTTCACCCGTTTCTCCTTTGATTTTCTCCGAGGTACCAAGAAATCCACCTGGAAGAAGAATTTGAAGACCCTTTATACAGACCACTGATGAACTGTGTCACCGACACCTGATGGACCCTTAGAGACTGTAATTTTATGGACACTTGAAAAAGCTTTGTTTGTTAATTACCGCAAAGCTACAGTAAAGACACGACAATCCAGACAAGACATCAGACAAGACATCAACAAGACCTCAATCGGCGACCACATACATAATCATACGACTGCATTTATAACGCATGTTTCTTATCTTCATCTCTACTATCTTCAGGTAGTGACACACATAGTCGACAGGTAATATAGGCACATATATTAGCACTCACATATTTTCCCCTTTCATGTATCATCAACTAATGTGCACCCCATTTGTTGTAACCAAAAGCCGAAAAGAGCTCGGTAGCGTTTGACAGCCCATCCACAGATCCTTAATACGGGATAAGAAGGATTCAATGTATACTTCGCAATACCTCGAAGCTTGATTTAGAACACGTACGGCACGATGATACATGACCCCTCAGACATGGATTTCATACACACATGCTATTACTATCTCAATAGGTCATACATTTCCCACCTCCTCCTCTCCTCCCTACTCCCAATCATAATGAGGTATTTCATGATGACATATATATTTTTCTGTTTGATTATTTAGATAGTGGCAGTTATTGTTAACTGCCAAAGGGTGGACTGTCAAAGTCGAAAAATATCGTGATTCACAATGCCTTGTACTAACCCCAATGCACATGCCCGCTGCTCGTGCACCCACTCCCCCGTGCATACGCATCCCCTCAGGTTGCGTAAGGGAAGCTCCGACGTCTCCTGCGCATGGAGATGTGTATTTACGGCGGAGTTTGTGAGCGTCTAGCGAGCGACTCAATCGCAATATATTTAACCTAAATAGTGTGTTTTATAGATAGTATTTCCCTTAACAATGTCAGAAAGTATGTTTAGTGTAAACGGTTCTTGGACAGAGAAATTCCTCTTTGCATGATATGAAGGGTCAGACAAAGGTAGAACGGTGATGTCTAGTATCCAGCTGTAGAGTATTTTAAATGTAACATTTCGGTGTTGGTTAGGAAGAGATTGTTCGCTCCTGCGTATAGTTATGTTTAAAAGTAGTTTCTAGACATTTACTGTATTTACTGTTCATTATCCATGCGGCGGGAATCCTGAGGAAACCTCCCACCTGAGCAGTTGGAAATAGACACAGCCCACCTGTTCGAATCCACCTATGACCTTTTGTTATAATGCAGAGACACATTCCTGTGTCCAATGAACTATAAGATTGTAGGGCCCATTGTATTGTACTGTATGATGTGTATATAAAGGCCACCCTAGCCGGACCAGCTCTCACTCCCTCTCTCATCAACATTTATCTACCTGATAATTGGAGGACTGGATCCGGGTTGCGCAAGCGAATCATTCCCACGTGTGTAAGTTTCTCTGTAGCCATTTTGTTATTCTTTATGTACGCCATTCGTTCTCATTTTGTTATCCTTTAAGTGTTTGCCATTTTATTCTCTTTGTGTTTATTCTGTTTGCTATCGTTCGCTATTGTTCACATTTTTTTCTTGTTATTCTGTTTAGGTATTGATGTTAGGTCTGTAGTGTATAAGCTGTAACTGTTTTTCCCCTTTTTATACTAAAGTATCTTCTACGAAGGTGTTGGAACCTTACCAGGTCTTGTGTGTTTCACCAGTTATTGTAAAGGGTTTCTGAGCGTCTCAATCGCTCAAACAGCTTTCATATAATCAAGGTCAATAAGCGTTAAATTGTGGTAATATTACAGTATTAAGGTTTACAGTATAAGCATACCCTTACAGTGTGTTGTTAAACAAGGTTTACAGTGTGTCATTCAGTGAGCGTCAGCGCCGCTCGTGTCTCACTCTCATGGCACAGCATCCGCTACGCCAACAGCGTAGCAGTACGGTACTCGGACCGCCTATAGCGTGCTCGATACCAAGTGTAAGCCCGACAGCGTACGTGCCGCTCGTGCGTCGCGCCCACGGTTAAGCGTCTGCTACGCTAAGTGCGTACCCTTACGGTACTCCGTGCGCCGATTGCTTACTAGTCCATAATAAGTATATAGCTTATGTTCAAAGGTAAATATTTGACTCTATCAATAGGGAAAGATCAAGATCCACTTCCACCTTGTGCTGAAGCTGCTGCCACTAGTCATGGCCGAGACGATGAAATGCCATCAACGTCGTCTGCCAAGGCCGATGCCCAATGTCATAGTAGAGAGCATGTAAAATCCAAAAAACAAAAGTTCAGTAAAATGACCCAAAAATCAAAATTAAAAGCGTCTGAGGAGAAGCGTAAACTTGCCAATATGCCATTTACGACACGGAGTGGCAAGGAACGGCTGAGGCCCTGGCCTATGTTTATGGCTAGTGGTTCAGCTTCACATGAGGATGGAAGCACTCATCCTCTCCCTAGAAAAATGAAAAGACTTAAGCTGGCAAAAGCACAGCAAAGAACTGTGCGTTCTTCTAAATCACAAATCCCCATGGAGAGTCCAATTGTGTCGGTTGCGATGCCTGACCTTCCCAACACTGGACGGGAAGAGCTTGCGCCTTCCATCATTTGCACGCCCCCTGCAAGTGCTGGAAGGAGCACCCGCAGTCCAGTTCCTGATAGTCAAATTGAAGATGTCACTGTTGAAGTACACCAGGATGAGGATATGGGTGTTGCTGGCGCTGGGGAGGAAATTGACAAGGAGGATTCTGATGGTGAGGTGGTTTGTTTAAGTCAGGCACCCGGGGAGACACCTGTTGTCCGTGGGATGAATATGGCCATTGACATGCCTGGTCAAAATACAAAAAAAATCAGCTCTTCGGTGTGGAATTATTTAAACACAAATGCGGACAACAGGTGTCAAGCCATGTGTTGCCTTTGTCAAGCTGTAATAAGTAGGGGTAAGGACGTTAACCACCTCGGAACATCCTCCCTTATACGTCACCTGCAGCGCATTCATCATAAGTCAGTGACAAGTTCAAAAACTTTGGGTGACAGCGGAAGCAGTCCACTGACCACTAAATCCCTTCCTCTTGTAACCAAGCTCCTGCAAACCACACCATAAACTACCTCAGAGTCAATTTCCTCCTTACCCAGGAAAGCCAATAGTCCTGCAGGCCATGTCACTGGCAAGTCTGACGAGTCCTCTCCTGCCTGGGATTCCTCCGATGCATCCTTGAGTGTAACGCCTACTGCTGCTGGCGCTGCTGTTGTAGCTGCTGGGAGTCGATCGTCATCCCAGAGGGGAAGTCGGAAGACCACTTGTACTACTTCCAGTAAGCAATTGACTGTCCAACAGTCCTTTGCGAGGAAGATGAAATATCACAGCAGTCATCCTGCTGCAAAGCAGATAACTCAGGCCTTGGCAGCCTGGGCGGTGAGAAACGTGGTTCCGGTATCCACCGTTAATTCAGAGCCAACTAGAGACTTGATTGAGGTACTGTGTCCCCGGTACCAAATACCATCTAGGTTCCATTTCTCTAGGCAGGCGATACCGAAAATGTACACAGACCTCAGAAAAAGACTCACCAGTGTCCTAAAAAATGCAGTTGTACCCAATGTCCACTTAACCACGGACATGTGGACAAGTGGAGCAGGGCAGACTCAGGACTATATGACTGTGACAGCCCACTGGGTAGATGTATTGCCTCCCGCAGCAAGAACAGCAGCGGCGGCACCAGTAGCAGCATCTCGCAAACGCCAACTCGTTCCTAGGCAGGCTACGCTTTGTATCACCGCTTTCCAGAATAGGCACACAGCTGACAACCTCTTACGGCAACTGAGGAAGATCATCGCAGAATGGCTTACCCCAATTGGACTCTCCTGGGGATTTGTGACATCGGACAACGCCAGCAATATTGTGCGTGCATTACATCTGGGCAAATTCCAGCACGTCCCATGTTTTGCACATACATTGAATTTGGTGGTGCAGAATTATTTAAAAAACGATAGGGGCGTGCAAGAGATGCTGTCGGTGGCCCGAAGAATTGCGGGCCACTTTCGGCATTCAGCCACCACGTACAGAAGACTGGAGCACCACCAAACATTCCTGAACCTGCCCTGCCATCATCTGAAGCAAGAGGTGGTAACGAGGTGGAATTCAATCCTCTATATGCTTCAGAGGATGGAGGAGCAGCAAAAGGCCATTCAAGCCTATACATCTGCCCACGATATAGGCAAAGGAGGGGGAATGCACCTGTCTCAAGCGCAGTGGAGAATGATTTCAACGTTGTGAAAGGTTCTGCAACCCTTTGAACTTGCCACACGTGAAGTCAGTTCAGACACTGCCAGCCTGAGTCAGGTCATTCCCCTCATCAGGCTTTTGCAGTAGAAGCTGGAGACATTGAAGGAGGAGCTAAAACAGAGCGATTCCGCTAGGCATGTGGGACTTGTGGATGGAGCCCTTAATTCGCTTAACAAGGATTCACGGGTGGTCAATCTGTTGAAATCAGAGCACTACATTTTGGCCACCATGCTCGATCCTAGATTTAAAGCCTACCTTGGATCTCTCTTTCCGGCAGACACAAGTCTGCTGGGGTTCAAAGACCTGCTGGTGAGAAAATTGTCAAGTCAAGCGGAACGCGACCTGTCAACATCTCCTCCTTCACATTCTCCCGCAACTAGGGGTGCGAGGAAAAGGCTAAGAATTCCGAGCCCACCCACTGGCGGTGATGCAGGGCAGTCTGGAGCGAGTGCTGACATCTGGTCCGGACTGAAGGACCTGCCAACGATTACTGACATGTCGTCTACTGTCACTGCATATGATTCTCTCACCATTGAAAGAATGGTGGAGGATTATATGAGTGACCGCATCCAAGTAGGCACGTCAGACAGTCCGTACGTATACTGGCAGGAAAAATAGGCAATTTGGAGGCCCTTGCACAAACTGGCTTTATTCTACCTAAGTTGCCCTCCCTCCAGTGTGTACTCCGAAAGAGTGTTTAGTGCAGCCGCTCACCTTGTCAGCAATCGGCGATTACTTCCATAAAATGTGGAGAAGATGATGTTCATCAAAATGAATTATAATCAATTCCTCCATGGAGACATTCACCAGCAGCAATTGCCTCCACAAAGTACACAGGGACCTGAGATGGTGGATTCCAGTGGGGACGAATTAATAATCTGTGAGGAGGGGGATGTACACAGTGAAAGGGGTGAGGAATCGGAGGATGATGATGAGGTGGACATCTTGCCTCTGTAGAGCCAGTTTGTGCAAGGAGAGATTGATTGCTATTTTTTTTGGTGGGGGCCCAAACCAACCAGTCATTTCAGTCACAGTCATGTGGCAGACCCTGTCGCTGAAATGATGGGTTTGTTAAAGTGTGCATGTCCTGTTTATACAACATAAGGGTTGGTGGGAGAGCCCAAGGACAATTCCATCTTGCACCTTTTATTTTTTTTCTTTGCATGATGTACTGTTTGGAGCCTTCTTTATAAAAGTGCCATCCTGTCTGCCACTGCAGTGCCACTCCTAAGATGGGCCAGGTGTTTGTGCCGCCCACTTGTGTCACTTAGCTTAATCATCCAGCTACCTCGTTGCACCTCTTTTTCTTCTTTGCATTATGTGCTCTTTGGTGCCTAGTTTTTAAAATATCCATCCTCTCTGCCACTGCAGTGCCACTTCTAGATGGGCCAGGTGTTTGTGCCGCCCACTTGTGTCGCTTAGCTTAGTCATCCAGTGACCTCGGTGCAACCTTTTGGCCTAAAAATAATATTGTGAGGTGTGAGGTGTTTATACAACATAAGGGTGGGTGGGAGGGCCCAAGGACAATTCCATCTTGCACCTCTTTTTTCTTTCATTTTTCTTTGCACCATGTGCTGTTTGGGGACTATTTTTTTTAAGTGCCATCCTGCCTGACACTGCAGTGCCACTCCTAGATGGGCCAGGTGTTTGTGTCGGCCACTTGTGTCGCTTAGCTTAGTCACACAGCGACCTTGGTGCGCCTCTTTTTTTCTTTGCATCATGTGCTGTTTGGGGACAATTTTTTTGAAGTGCCATCCTGCCTGACACTGCAGTGCCACTCCTAGATGGGCCAGGTGTTTGTGTCGGCCACTTGTGTCGCTTAGCTTAGTCACACAGCGACCTTGGTGCGCCTCTTTTTTTCTTTGCATCATGTGCTGTTTGGGGACAATTTTTTTGAAGTGCCATCCTGCCTGACACTGCAGTGCCACTCCTAGATGGGCCAGGTGTTTGTGTCGGCCACTTGTGTCGCTTAGCTTAGCCATCCAGCGACCTCGGTGCTAATTTTAGGACTAAAAATAATATTGTGAGGTGTGAGGTGTTCAGAATAGACTGGAAATGAGTGGAAATTATGGTTATTGAGGTTAATAAAACTATGGGATCAAAATGACCCCCAAATTCTATGATTTAAGCTGTTTTTTAGGTTTTTTTGTAAAAAACACCCGAATCCAAAACACACCCGAATCCGACAAACATTTTTCGGTGAGGTTTTGCCAAAACGCGTCCGAATCCAAAACACGGCCGCGGAACCGAATCCAAAACCAAAACACAAAACCCGAAAAATGTCCGGTGCACATCACTAGTTTTTTGTTGACTGGTGGAGGCAATGTTGACCAAGCAGATGGTTAGTTGCAAATGTGTATACATTCCTGTGATGCATAAATAAATGCATATGGAGAAAACAGAATATTACCATTGTAGAAATAACTAGTTTAGACCATGGGGTAACTTAACTCTGTGACAGTTTGGGTGTCATTTGCAAAGTGACGGACTTCGACAGCAGTTTAGTGTTGATAAATTCAGCGCTTACTAAGCATCATCAATATCCATCGGTTTTTAGGTTAAAAATACCCATCGGTTTGCCTGTTTCTGATCAAAGCCACATAAAAAAATTATACCTTCTTAACTTACTAAAAAAAATAAAGAACACTTCTTGGTGCTTTTCTCTTGGTTTAACATAGCACATAATATTAAGACATCACTTTATAAAATGCCACAAACCACCAAATTACTCTGATCAATGTAGTGAGTTGGCTGGAGTGTGGCTGAAATAGTTAAGTGGTATTTGATGGCATTTTCTATGGTGAGTGATCAATTTCTGAGAGAAGCTGTAAGCTTATCTTGTCTTATTCACTTCTGCCTCTATTATTTTTTTACAAGTGTACGGGAAATGTATGAATCATTATAACTTATGGAAAAAGGCACCGTAAACGTACTAGCTGACATTCTAGGCAACATCATCCTAGAACCTCAGTTGTCATGCTACAAGTGTATATGGAGATTATATACATGTATATACATTATATCACATATAAAGATGCACTCTAAAGGAGCCGACTTACATACCAAACAATTACCTACCAACCCTTAACATGTTCTAATTCACTCAATTGATTGGCACATTGCTAATTTAGGAGCACTGTGTCTCCCGCTATAATTTGCAATAAATTTAGCTTTCACATGTATCCTGATCAAAGGCGCATACATTACTTATCCAAAGTGCAGCGCAGACTACGTTCTTTTAACCTACTGATACAATATGACCTACTGTGTATACTAAAAGTGGACATCTCAAGTAGCAGCTGCTCCCAATAACCCAGGAAGCTATATTAGCCTTCTGATCACAAATCCATCTTTATCATCCACATTATGCTTTTAAACAAAAAGCAAACTCATTGTTAATGATCTTTTACCTAAAAGTACAGATGTGTCCACTATTACCTTTCTGAAAAGAGTGCCATGGTAGTAAATTTGGCATGACATATATTCCTTGTGTTTTTGTGCCGTCATATTGTGCCGTGACAATTCGTGACAATTCATAGTTTCACCGCTGGGTGGCCAGTGCATCACGTAACATAGCTTTGCACTAATATTGCTGTTAAATAGACACTGTAATCAATATGGCCAGCTTTAAAGTCTAATTGCTAATTGTGTAGGTGTGAAAATCTCAGTGTGAGAGGCCTTTGAAGTAGACTCCTTGGGGGGTACAGATTTTATCCTGGTTGGGGGATGTTACTATCAGTGAAGTGCGGTGGGCACGTCCCTGCTTACTATACAGTATGTTGCTCAAAGCACAGAGGTGAATGAAGTCTAAAGTGAAATTAAATAATAAGTTAATAAAAACCTTAGTGCTATTGAGTAAAAGAACATATTATAAGATTTTGCAATGATAAAATATTTCCAAATAAAGGGCCTCATTACGAGTTGATCAGACGAAGCTGCATTTTGCAGCCCGTGCGACCAACCAACCTCCGCCTATGGGGGTTGTTTTTTTTCCCAAAGCAAGGCTTTGATCACTTGTGCAGGCCTGTTATGGTAAAAAATGTTGTGCAGTTTCTAAGTAGTTCTGGACTTAGGGGGTCATTACGACCCAATCGCAGCGTGTCGTCGTTCGCACAGCTGCAATCGGGTCCCTACTGCACATACGCGACGGCCGCTATGCGCACACATGGCTGTTGCCGGGAAACGACGCTGGTACCGAAAAAAGCGATCGCTGCAACGATCGCACGAAGATTGACAGGCGGAGGGGGTTCCTTGGCATCAACTCACCGTTTGCAGCCGTTTTCGGGGAGTGGTAAGAAAAACGCAGGCGTGGTGAGAGAAACGCAGGCATGTCCAGAACGGGTGTTTGACGTCAGAGCCAGGACCAAACAGGCTGAAATCGATGCAGCAGGTAAGTAAGTCACTGTCACCCCTGCGCTGAGGATACCGCCGGCACTGCCCACACTGCTGGCACCCCTGCACTGGGGATGCCTGCAGCACTCCTGCGCTGAGGACACCTCCTGCACTGCCAACACTGCCGGCACTTTTGCACCTAGGACACTTCCGGCACTCCCACACTGCCGACACCCCTGACTGCTGACACTGCTGGCACCCCTGCGCTGGGGATACTGCCAGCACTCCTGCACTGAAGACACCTCTCGCACCGAGGACACTTCTGGCACTTCCACACTGCCGACACCCCTGAACTCCTGCACTAAGGACACCTCCAGTACTCCCGCACTGCCGACACTGCCGGCACCCCTGCACTGAGGACACCGCCGGCACTTCTCGCACTGCTGACACTCCTGCACTGGGTATACTGCCATCATTCCTGCACTGAGGACACCTCCTGCACTGCCGACACTGCCGGCACCCCTGCACTGAGAACACTACCAGCACTCCCACACTGCCGGAACCCATGAACTCCTGCAATGAGGATACCGCCCGCACTGCCGGCACTCCTGCAATGAGGACACCTTTTGCACTGCCGACACCCCTGCCCTGCCGGCACACCTATTGCTAGCACTCATGGACTGAGGACACCTCCCGCACTGCCGGCACTTCTGCACCGAGGACACTTCCGGTACCCCCACACTGCCGGCACCCCTGAACTTCTGCAAAGAGGATACCTCCCGCACTGCCGACACTGCCAGCACACCTGCACTGGGGATACTGCCAGCACTCCTAGACTGAGGACACCTCCCGCACTGCTGGCACCCCTGCACCGAGGACACTTCCGGCACTCCCACACTGCCGACACTGCCAGCACCCCTGAACTCATGCACTGAGGACACCTCCCACACTGCTGGAACCCCTGCACCGAAGACACTTCTGGCACTCCCAAACTGCCGACACCCCTGAACTCTTGCACTAAGGACACCTCCAGTACTCCCGCACTGCCGACACTGCCGGCACCCCTGCACTGAGGACACCACCGGCACTGCCTGCACTGCTGACACTACTGCACTGGGGATACTGCCAGAATTCCTGCACTAAGGACACCTCCTGCACTGCCGACACTGCCGGCACCCCTGCACCGAGGACACTTCCGGCACTCCCACACTGCCGGCACCCCTGAACTCCTGCAATGAGGACACCACCCGCACTGCCAGCACTCCTGCAACGAGGACACCTCCCGCACTGCCGACACCCCCGGCCTGCCGGCACACCTATTGCTAGCACTCATGGACTGAGGACACCTCCCGCACTGCCGACGCTGCCAGCACACCTGCACAGAGAACACTTCCGGCATTACCACACTGCCAGCACCCCTGAACTACTGCAATGAGGACACCGCCCGCACTGCCGGCACTCCTGCAATGCGGACACCTTTTGCGCTGCCGACAACCCTGCCCTGCCGGCACACCTATTGCTAGCACTCATGGACTGAGGACACCTCCCGCACTGCCGGCACTTCTGCACCGAGGACACTTCCGGCACCCCCACACTGCCGGCACCCCTGAACTCCTGCAATGAGGACACCTCCCGCACTGCCGACACTGCCAGCACACCTGCACAGAGAACACTTCCGGCACTACCACACTGCCAGCACCCCTGAACTACTGCAATGAGGACACCGCCTGCACTGCTGGCACTCCTGCAATGAGGACACCTTTCGCACTGCTGACACCCCCGCCCTGCCGGCACACCTATTGCTAGCACTCCTGCACTGAAGACACCTCCCACACTGTCAACACTGCTGGCACCCCTGCACCAAGGACACTTCTGGCACTCCCACACTGCCGACCCCCTGACCTGTAATAATTATGTAGACCATTTATTTTCTGTGCTGCCAGTGATTATAGAAAGAAATGGACAAGCCAGCTGCATATAATTGGAATGGGTCATATTGTCGACAATAAGGTTAACAGTCATTAGGTCGACCAATATTGGTCGACAGGCCATATGTCGACACATCAAAAAAGACAGTACGCAAACGAATAATGCATAGAATTTGCATAAAGGGCCCTTTACCTATCGTACTCATCATTTCTGCAAATGCTAAAAATATCAAAATTAGACTACCTGCTTAAATTAATTTGTTATATTTTATCTGCAACATGTACTTCACCCTAGTATTACATTTGTTATGCAATCTTTAAAATTGTTTTTTAAAAAAAAGTAGTCACCTCTGCAACACTGTATACTGTTATTGTGTATGGATTGTACAAAGCATCCAAGTGATTGCATTCATTTTCATCATTACAGTATATTTATACTCTTTATTTGGAATTATTTTATCATTGCAAAGTCTTATAATATGTTCCATTACTTTGTAGCACTATTAGGTTTTAATTAACTTATTCTTTAATGTCACTTTAGACTTCATTCACCTCTGTGTTCTGAGTAACAAATAACTTAAATTTTTGCATTAATAAACTGAGGCTCTGAATTGCTAAAAGTTCACTGTTCATTTCAAATTCCAGGACAGCAGCCCTTCCCCCACCCAGAATACATGTTACTGTGCTGTATCTCTATCCCCCAAGGAATGTACTTCAAAGGCCTCTAACACTGAGATTTTCACACCTACACATTTAGTAATTGGACTCTAAAGCTGGCCATACTGTACATCAGAACGACCTGCATACGATCACACACACATAGCGATTTGGGCTGCTTTTCTAAGTGATTTGACTTAGTCACTTAGATATTCAGCACAAATCGCTATGTGTGTATGGATTATAGCGATAGTGATGCGCGTCCCCACTTGCTTGAAAGATCTAGTCATCGCCCATGTTTTCTCTATTGCGAACACGGGCAGTGACAGATCGCTCAGCACACATCGCTGGTGCAGCTCTGTGTGCTGAGTGATCTTGCTGAGCCTGTCTGATCACCGATATCGCTGGGCAGAAAATCACTCAGCGCATACACACTGAGACATTTTCCCCCTGCCCTGCAATGTCAGTGGGAGTGAATGGTTTTCCATAGCAGGACTCCTCCTGCTGAGGTGTCCTCAGTGCAGGAGTGCTGGCAGTATCCCCAGTGCAGGGGTGCCGGCAGTGTCGGCGGTGCAGGAGGTGTCCTTCTTGCAGGAGTTCAGGGGTGCTGGCAGTGTGGGCAGTGCTGGCGGTGTCCTCAGTGCAGGGGTGCCGGCAGTGTTGGAGGTGCGGGAGTACTGTAGGTGTCTCTAGTGCAGGAGTTCAGGGGTGTCGGCAGTGTGGGAGTGCCAGAAGTGTCCTCGGTGCAGGGGTGCCATCAGTGTTGACAGTGAGGGAGGTGTCCTCAGTGCAGGAGTTCAGGGGTGCTGGCAGTGTCTGCAGTGCAGGAGGTGTCCTCCTTGCAGTAGTTATGGGGTGTTGGCAGTGCCGGTGGTGTCCTCAGTGCAGGGGTGCCGGCAGTGCAGGAGTACTGGAGGTGTCCTTAGTGCAGGAGTTCAGGGGTGTCGGCAGTGTGGGAGTGCCAGAAGTGTCCTTGGTGCAGTGGGGCCAGCAGTGTTGACAGTGTGGGAGGTGTCCTCAGTGCAGGAGTTCAGGGGTGCCAGCAGTGTCTGCAGTGCAGGAGGTGTCCTCATTGCAGGAGTTCAGGGGTGCTGGCAGTGCAGGCGGTGTCCTCAGTGCATGGGGTGCCGGCAGTGTTGGCGGTGTCCTCAGTGCAGGGGTGCCGGCAGTGTTGACAGTGCGGGAGTACGGGAGGTGTCCTTAGTGCAGGAGTTCAGGGGTCCCGGCAGTGTCGGCAGTGTGGGAGTACTGGAGGTGTCCTTAGTGCAGGAGTTAAGAGGTGTCGGCAGTGTTGGAGTGCCAGACGTGTCCTCGGGGCAGGGATGCCAGCAGTGGGAGGTATCCTCAGTGCAGGAGTTTAGGGGTGCTCGCAGTGCGGGCAGTGTCCTCAGTGCAGGGGTGCCGGCAATGTCGGCAGTGCGGGAGTACTGGAGGTGTCCTTAGTGCAGGAGTTCAGGGGTATCGGCAGTGTGGGAGTTCCAGAAGTGTCCTCGGTGCAGGAGTTCAGGGGTGCCGGCAGTGTCGGCAGTGTGGGAGGTGTCCTCCTTGCAGTAGTTATGGGGTGCTGGCAGTGCGGGAGTGCCAGAAGTGTCCTCAGTACCACCAACCAAGTGCAAGGAGGACATCTCCCGCACTACCGACACTCCTGCACTGGGGATAGTGCCAGCCCTCCTGCACTGATTACACCACCTGCACCTCTGCACCGAGGACACTACTGGCACTCCCACATGTATTGGAGATATATTAATACTTCACAATTAGCTGCCGCTGCTGATATTCCCGTGTGCCTGATGGATAAATTGCCCTGCACATATGGATGTCCATGTTGCTGCCCACGGTGCTGTTGGAGGCTAGAGGTGGCAGGAGAAGCCACCGGCATCCGTGATTCTGCTGACCGAAAGTCGGACCCGGTCACATGCTCGTTGCCAGGGGTTACATGCTCGTTGCCAGGGGTTACATATGCTTGTTGCCATAGGGGTTACAGGGATCCGGACTGAAAGTCGACAGTAACTAGGTTGACAATGTCTAGGTCGACCACTATTGGTCGACAGTAACTAGGTCGACAGGTTGTCTAGGTCAACAGGGTCTTTAGGTCGACATGTTCTAGGTCGACAGGTCAAAAGGTCGACATGAGTTTTTCACAATTTTTTTCTTTTTTTGAACCTTTTCATACTTAATGATCCACGTGGACTACGATTGGTACGGTAATCTATGCCGAGCGAAGCGAAGGCACCATGCCCGAAGCATGGCGAGCGAAGCGAGCCATGCGAGGGGACGCGGTGCACTAATTGGGGTTCCCGGTCACTCTACGAAGAAAACGACACCAAAATAACATTAAAAACTCATATCGACCTTTTGACCTGTCTACCTAGAACATGTCGACCTAAAGACCCTGTCGACCTAGACACCCTGTCAACCTAGTTACTGTCGACCAATAGTGGTCGACCTAGACATTGTCGACCTAGTTACTGTCGACTTTCAATACCACACCCGCTTAGTACCAGGGGGTTACATGCTCATTCTGGGTAGCGCTGGGTAATGGTCTAGTAATACCCCTGGCATCTGTCTCCTAGAAGGGCTGTCTTCCATGCTTTCTGCATGGAATCTGCAGCTTCCAGTAGTAGGTAGAGCCTAAGCATCTATTGTGCAGGTGCTGCGCCCCCTCAGGACTCAGCCATCCAGGCTGCAGCCTTATGGCTGATCAGGCCCTGGGTCTCATGTTTCTTCACCCGCTTGTATGGCAGACAGAGCACCCAGTCACTTATTATGGAGCACAGCCCAAGCACTGGACTGATTTGTGGCAGACAGGTGCAGCACCCACTTGTATGGCAGACAGAGCACCCGGTTACTTATTATGGCAGCACAGCCCAAGCACTGGACTGATTTGTGGCAGACAGGCACAGCACCCATTTGTATGGCAGACAGAGCACCCAGTGACTTATTATGGCAACACAGCCTCAGCACTGGACCGATTTGTGGCAGACAGATGCAGCACCCACTTGTATGGCAGACACTGTCGATCTTCAGACCGGATCCCAGTGAAATATATGCGGTATTGAAATACCAAAAATTCTCTCTACTCACACATTAACCACCAAACAATTGCTAAAAATGACAAGTATCAATAGTGCCTTTTAGTTAGTATCATAATTTCCATATCGAATCTCTGTGTGGAGTTTGTATGAACTCTCCATCAGCACATTATCAATCATAAGAGAAAAGATTTTTTCAAACATATAGGCAACATTGAGCCAGGTACATGTTGGAAGTTAGTATGAGAGATGTATTGGAAAAATATTAATACTTCACAATTAGCTGCTACAGCTGATATTCCCGTGTGCATGATGGATAAATTGCCCTGCACATATGGCTCATGGGGTCATTCTGACCCGATCGCTGCTGCTGACCAGCCGCTGCGGGTCGTGTAGCGATGGGTAGCTCCCGGCCAGCACGCTAAAGCTGCGCTGGCCGGGAGCTACTCCTGAAGTACAAAAACATTGCCGCTGTGCAATGCTTTTGCACTTCTGCGGGGGGGGGGGGGGCGGAACTGACCTGCGGGGCGGACTAGCCCTGTGCTGGGCATCCCCCCGCATGTCTCTGTTCCTGATCGTAGCCCTGCAAAATTTTGGAGGACTACGATCAACTCGGAATGACCCCCCATAGCTGCAATTTTGTTAGCAGATGGCCAAAACCATGGGGGTCATGCAGACCTGATCGCAAGCTAGTTTTTTTCGCTGCGCTGCGATCAGGTCATAACTGAGCATGCGTGTGCACCGCAATACGCATGCGCGTCTCACGGGTACAAAGTGGATCGTTGCTGAGCAATGGATTTAACGAAGAATCCATTCGCACAGACAATCGCAAGGAGATTAACTGGAAGAAAACATTTGTGGATGTCAACTGACCATTTTCTGGGAGTGTTTGGAAAAACGCAGGTGTGTGCATGCATTTGCAGGGTGGGTGTCTGACGTAAATTCGGGGCAATCACTTTGGCCTGTTCGTGTCCGGAATTGACGTCAGACACCTGCCCTGCAAATGCTTGGACACGCCTGCGTTTTTCCAAACACTCCCAGAAAACGTTCAGTTGCCACCCACAAATGCCCTCTTCCTGTCAATCTCCTTGTGCGAATCGATTCTTCGTTAAATCCATCGCTCAGCAACGATCCGCTTTGTACCCGTACGACGCGCATGCGCATTACGGTGCATACGCATGTGCAGTATCGATCTGATCGCACCGCTGCGAAAAAACCTAGCATGCGATCATTTCGGATTGACCCCCATGGTTTTGCCCATTTGCAAATAAAATGCTGCTAGGACCAGGTCAGAACTACTCTCTCTAGAATCTCTCTATCAGACTTTCTGCTTACTCAGTTTCTGAAAATGCCACCTGCTGTCTGAAAAGTGGTACAGACTCAGGTATGGTGGCCAATCCCGGGATCAAGATTGGTGGGATCCCAGGATTTTGGCCAAAAATTGGCCGGTATTCAATCCCGGGATTGAGGCTTCCAATTCCAGGGATTTTGGGATTAGGAAGCCCCTTTGTTTTATCAATGCCAGGCAGTGTTGAGCCTCCTCGGGAGGCTCAGACACTGCCTGGCTCCCCATGCTAACCCCCCCTGCCCCTGCCTGTGCGCACTTCGCAGACAGCCACCCGCTGCCCGCTGCCCGCTGCCCGCACCACAGCGCCTGCACTGGCCCACACCTCACCTCCTATTCTCGCAGTAGGTGGACCCACCCTCCCACCAATCTGAATGAGGGTAAATGATGTGGACTGGTCAGGGCGGGGAGGGGGAGGACACTGAAAAGGAACCAATACCAGGTAATCCGAGAATCCCGGGACTGATCATGTTTCAATCCTGATTCCCGAGATTGAAAAAAATACCCTGGGATTGGCCACCCTAGACACAGGTCACACATGTAAAAATGTTCTGATCATTATCCAGTGCCATCTTGTTTAATAGGTCCTTCCAGATCAAATTTCCATCTTTGAACAAGCCATGCTGCCCAGGTGGAAGTTGTTGGCTCATCAAGAATCAATCTGTCATCTTCAAGCAGCGCCACCCATGAGGAAGTAACTGGTGAGTGCATCCTTGATTGAATTATGTGGAAAAAGATATTTTAAAATAATGTTGGTTGCACGCAATGTAACACCTATTCCTATTCTGAGGTCATGGAACCAGGTTTTATTTTTTAGACATAGCTTTTGTTCTTTAGTTTTAATCCCCAACAGCAAAAGTATATGTTTTTTGGTTGTTGATGTTTTAACTCTTTCTTTAGCAATATAAATAATGTGTATGTATTATAAATTATGGTTGCTGCTTATAATATCTCATTCTGCTTTGCCAATGTAGTCTATAGCTAATTAAGTATTAAACATTACATCAAAATTGTATTTTTCAAAGCCTACACTTCCTGCTCTGTCATTTTAGGTAATTATATATATGTTTATTATCCATTAATATTTCTGTACACCTTATTGTTTTCTGGTGTTAAGTTTTAATTTTATATACAACAAACTGCCCTATCTGTTTAGAAAGTCTTCTAATAGGTGTTAATCATTTGGCAAACATACTGTGTGATTTTTCCCCCCCCCCCAAATAAATTAATGTCTGATAGTTTTGCCTAAGGATGTTCATATACTATGTGCATCCAGAAGTACTGCATGCATCTCCTGTAGTGAGAGTCAAGGAACAATTGGTCAGCATAGAGTTATAGACCATCAGTTCCCTACCTCAAGAACAAGAGACTTTTTCAGTTCCCTACCTCAAGATCAAGAGACTTTTCTTCCAGCTGCTCCTCTGACCTTTCACAAGGATCCTGCACTGGAGATGGTGGAATCCATTATATTTTTCATCAAGCACAAATACAGCTCATAGACACTCAAACACTTCAAACAAGGATATAATTTGCCAAAAGAGGTGCCTCTAAATCTGCATTCAACCATTAATGCAACTCTGAAACCCTGTACAGGTTAGCAACAGCTATTAAGCAATAAACCCATGTGGAGCTACAAATCTGGACTGGAATTAGTTAACAGCTCTGTGATTAAATTAAATAATATTATCCTCAGTGAGGGAATACAATAATAATATTCTGTCACTAACTTCAGGATGCTTAACACTACCCATAATATCCCAAACAACTACCACCACCAATCATGTCAGTGGCCCCACTAACACCGCTTTTCTCCCGGTGGCATGGTGGATGCACCAGAGGTGGCTGGACCAGAGTAGGTCCAAAATATTTTTCTCATGCCTCTTTCTTACAAAATATAATAGTTTTGAATAATTGTGTTTGTATACCTTTTCACTTCAACTTGTTATATATATCTTTATAATTTATAAACATGAACACACTCAGTATACTGTATAAGTAATTGAGATATTTTTATACTGTTATTATAATAATATTTGTTTGCTTGCTTCCAAATATTATTTTGGGCTTACAGATTTGTGTGAAAAACATTTGTGCTGAATAAATGGAGTTGTATTCTCTACAAAATGTTAGCATGTTTTTTTATTTATTATGAAGGTCTTTTGATTATGTAGAGAGTAAATAGTAAACACATGTATTGATAGCAATAAGCACTTTTCAGCATAGCTTATTAACAATAAACAGTCTGTCATAGCATATTTTTCACACAATTCACAAATATACAGTACTGTAGGTAAAGTAATTGTTAATGAGTGTATTTCTTACCTGTCTCCTCCCATAAGCTGTGCAAATAACCATACATTATGGCACACCTATAGTATCACTATTTCCCCATCTAAGGGGACAGGGTGGTACTGTATATTTTCAGATTGTGGAGTAGGAAACAGACCAGACTTTTGGAGGCTTTAGCTGGACTATAGTGTAGTACCCAACAAGACTTATCAAGACATCTGAACATGGTATTTTAAACCTCAAATAATTCATGTTATCGCACATCTGGGGATATTTAGTTTCATAATATTTGTGGTCAGCAGGAGTTAATGGGTGTGACAAAGGTGAGTGACACTTATAGCCTAAATCACCGATGAGGGGAAAAAAATCAATATAAGAGGCAAATAATACACATGCATGTGTCTAAAAAGTTGAGGAAATAAATTTCCAGCAGCCATCCCTCTTGCACTAAAAAATAATCACATTTCTGATATAGCAATGACTATCTAAGGATTTAAGCATGATGATATGAGCCAAACTAGCCTGCTACAACACTCATGTGCATTTTTCCATTATTGATCACTTGAGTATTGATGGAATGGGCATGAAGCTTGTTAATAAATGCCTTTGCTCTCTGCCTAAGTGATCTTGGTCCAGTAAGTGTCTAGAGTCTCTAGCTCTCAGGACATTTGGAATAAATACAAGACTATAGAAAGCTACCCTTAGCTCATGCTGGGTCTCTTACCTGGTGAAGCAGATTGAAGAATATTCCCATTGGTATGGCATTTAGTAAATATTCAGTAAGCAATCCCACTGGAAAACCACCAAAAAAGCCAAAACCAGCACTTAGTAAATTTAGCACATGAGAACTTAAGAGGAGTGAATTCATTTTTAGAGGCTGTAGGACAGTTCAATGATAACAAAAAAAGGTTATAAAGCTAGTAAGTTTACTTTTTAAAAAAGTGCTTAAATGAAAACATATAGGAAATAAAGCGACAGGAGGCAACATAAGCATTTGAGTATATGGTGGCACCAGCAATTAAGTTGCAAAATACTATATGTAATGGTATGAACGAAAAAGGATGAAGATTGTGAACATTTACTAGCACAGATTAGCATGCAGGATCCTACCTATGAGGTTTAGTACAGCTAGTGGAATAAAACAATGAAGACTTGAAGTAGGCATAATGGCCTATAAAACTCAAGGCTGGGACAGGTTGTGGGTAATATGTCATTACTTTGGTTTTAATTTTGCAATTGTGACATGATGCCAGATTGTTTATTCTATAGCTGTATGGAGGTGGGGAATTAGCTCATTTTCCAGGTTTTTTTTTAGAGACTGTTAGGCAAGTGATCTCTTTTTTTCCTCCCTCACATTTGTTTTTAGATGTCTTTTGGCGGCTTGGAGAGTTGTTGGCCGAAAAGACAGGCGGTCCAGTAGCCATCTTGCTGCACTGATGATGTGTGCTACCCTTTAATATACAGAGTAGGCTGAATTCACCCAGCTGTGGTCACCTCCCCACCTACAGTATCCAGGTGAGTTTTGGTTGTGTATTTGGTATGGGATTTAGAAACTTCTCACTTCTCTGCCTTTGTTAGGGCAATTTTCCCATGCAGATGTTTGAAGTGAACTTGCATTAAGTCAAGTGTCTCCACTTATTAGCTGAGTGTTCTTTCTTCTGCCACCATATTATTTCATTTTAATTAAAAGATAAAGCTGACCAATTTCATGGCACTTAGGCCTCAAGTCATTACAGGTTTATGTGTATGCACTATGGCTTTGGAGGAGAAGCTGTCATCACCTGCTAAAATGTTTATTACTGTTAATGAGTGAAACATGTTTTTGTGTGAAAGGAACACTTATTCCTCCCTAATTAAATAGGTACATCTCACACAGATCCTCTATGTGCTTGACTGTGTAATACAGTATATACAGTAAGTTGTGGAATTTAATCTATTATGACTGTTGGTACCAGTAATTGTATGTAGAGTGTATATGAAACTGTTCAATTAATATGATGAATAATATGCATGATTCTGCATAGAATACCTTTTCTCATTGTGTATTAAACATTTATGAAAATATTTGTACTTAACAAACGTAATTTGTAATATATATATATAGAATTTAATTATTAAAAATAGGTATGGTCCTGTCATGAATACAACAATTTAAAATTTTACATCACGTTATTTTAATACAATATGATATCAGCACCTTTATATTGAATTAGTCAGCTAAAGTTACTGTAGATGCTGTGCCTTCATTAAAACAATGGTTACACATGTTATGAGTAACACTGAAACCAATTGCACATTATAAGACCTTATGTTATTGGAGAGGGTTGGGTTTGTGTGACCATCGGTCGGGAGACTGCCAGGCACCATACCAAAGCCAGAATGCTGGCTTTTAGATGGCCGGCAGGGGGAGGGACCGACGGGCTATTCAGGGTTCGGGATCCTGGTGTCGGTATTGCCGGTCACATAATCGCATCCCATTGGAGAAAGCATATCATTAAGCATTCTAACCAAGGCCAGATTAGTACCTGCTTCCCCAACACTCTGGACACCCCTGATTCTAACAAATATGGTAAACAATTTCAACTAGTTAACCTTCATTTCAGTTAAATGGAGTGACTTATACTAAAATAATGCCACACCATAATATTATAACTACAAATAAACCTAGGTATGATTACCATTGCACTTGTTAAGGTATTTATTCCTCTGTCATCGCCATACAGTAATTTGAGAATACCACACTACTGAGCATAATAATTAAGGATATTATAAAGGGATGTCACAGTTCATCCACTTAATATCCACTATATAGATTGAATTTGAGTTTCCGTTACAGCACTGTTTTAATTGCTTTATCTAATAAATATTTTCCACACTTCAACTTTTCATTTTAAACCTAAATTTCACTGATTCTGTTCAAAAGATTGAGTTGAATTTTCACAACACTTATATACATAAACTAGCATTTGCCTGTGGCTTTGCTTGCATGTATGTCTTCCAAAAAAAAAAAAAAAAGAATCTCCATAGTTCACAAACTGTCCCTAGAAGTATACTTCTCCTAAAAACAATTATATTTATATACATGTAGTCATTTTGGACTTGTGGAGCCTGCACACTGCATGAGCCGAGTATCAAGCATCTTGTTTTTCCTTAACTGCTTGTCTCCCTGATGTCACATCGAGATAATACATACCTCAGTTGTTTTCTAGGTGGCTAAGCTATATAATAGTGATAACACCATCCAAATTCATCCAGTAGTTTTTGTGTGATGCCGGAACAAACAGAAAAGTAGACAAACAAAAATTACAACTTTATTTTATATAGCTAGATAGATAGATAGATAGACAGACAGATAGATAGATAGATAGATAGATAGATAGATAGAAGACAATTATTAAGTATGGTGTACAAATGGGTTGGGTATGGGTGACCAGCGTTTGGGATACCGCTGGTCATCATACCAATGGCTGGATCCCAGAATTTAGGTTGCCGGCTGTGGGGCGAGCACAACGAAGCCCCTTGTGGGCTAGGTGGCTCACTGCCCTCGCCGCAGGTTCTATTCCCACTCTACGAGTGGGAATAGTCCCTGTCAGTTGGCATGCTGACTGTCGTGATTTCACCTGGGTAGGATTCTGGAGTAGGTATAGTGACCGGCAGTGGTCTCCTGACCGCCGGTGGCATACTGTAACTGCATCCCTGTAAAAATAGTATTTTGTTTAAATAATTGCAAAGATTATCCTAACAGTTTTCATTTGGTCTAAGTGCACTATGCAATAAAACTCTTTCTTTGGGTCAGATGTAAATCCTCCCAAGTTCAGCGGCCTTCTTAAACGGTCATTCACTTACAAGGCATGGTTTTGCCTTGTAAGTGATTGCCCCTTTAAAAAACTTTCGAATTCAGCCGGCATCCCGCACAGCTGATGAACTCGGGTGGCATTACAGCCCTATATTTCTCTGTCTTTTTGCAAGGCAGATGTGAGAAGGCTCTCTGCTCAGACTAGATTTGCATCCACTCCACATTATTGTACATTTCCTTGTAGAAACTGTTATCAATGTAATGGTATAATATGAGGCAATGGCTTTATTAGAAAATCAATACCGTTAAAAGTTTATGCTACAGTATATGAGAGAGTAAACTATTTTTTTAAATGTCCTTGTGTGAGAGGTGCCTACATTTCTGTATGTGGTGTGGAGCCTGCTGATGTGCAGGTGTAGCTGAGCACTTACCTTACTCTACTTGACCTACCGATGAGGCACTGGTCAATTGTCCTGGGATGCAGATAGGAGGCAAACAGTACAGATGGAAACTCCCAATCAAAGTTCCTGCAAATGAAGGTAAACACATCTGGAAGACCTCCTCTTGCTTTAGTGAAAGGCCATCATTGGCACACTTTGCCTCAGACTTAGTGATGCTCCAGTGTCGAGCACCAGATTGCAACTAATGGAAATTGTCCATCAAAGGTAAGAGGGAATGGATCACAAATAATATATGGATTATTCACACTGAGGGTAAACTTGTCACCTTGTCATAAATGCAATATCTGAGTACAAGCAAAATGCTATAGTTGTTACCATTCTTCTCATTTGCTGAGCTGTAATGAAACAGGATTTAACATTAGACTGTTGTTGTTTAATTTATGTAAATTAGTACCGACCTGCATACAAAGACAAGGCTGCAGGTGCACAATTCAAACACTACCAATTGATTAATAATAATCAATTGGAAGTGTTGGACAATTAGTACAGACCTACAAGAGGTTAAAAAAAACATGTATAAAGTAACTAAACAGTGAAGCTGTCACCAGGGACATGCGGTGAGCTAAATGGCTCAGGAGGCACTAGCTGGCCCCAGAGCCAGATTTACATACAATATATGAGTCAAAGGGTACATCTGGGCATTATACACAGGTGCAGCAGTATAAAGTCCTGGAAATTTGGTGAGTTTTGATCAGAGATGAGCGGAAAAGATAGGTAGGTGAGGCACTGCCTCACCTGCCATAGACTTTTTTTCTCCAGAGTTTCGGCTATGAAAATTATTAGAATAATGCAAAGGAGATATTTCTAACATATTCTTTGTATTTATCATATACTTTACACAGTCAAAACTCTGACACAAACTTAAGTATGTCAACAAAGGGAGAAAAAAGGAAGGCTCTTGTGTGGGTGCACTCTTAAATAGTTGAAATAAAGTTCAAATAGTTTTAATTATACATAGGAGTTAATCAAATATAACTTTTATTGGATATACATTAAAAAAAAAATATATATATCTCTCATGATTACCCGTTAAATATCCTAGGATCCAAAAAAATGAATGTGACTTAAAATACATATTAAATTGAAAATTTTTAAAAATTAAAAGGAATAGTTTTGAAAAAATATAGGAATGTTCTGGTCCTGTCTCACAGGATGTGATAAGAAAGGATGTAGACACTTTGCTTTTCTGCATCCATTTCAGCCCGACCAGTACAGAGAATCTGTATTGTTGAGACCAAAATATGGTTAATTATCGAATATGAAAAAGCTGGATAGGTCCGTCAATGGATAGTGAGACATTACCCACTTCCCACCAGTCACCAACGAGTTACACTGTATAATTTGTTGGTAAATAAAGAGATCAAAGATCTAGAGTAATTGTGTAACCAGAGTATGCCTACGAAAGATAGGGATATTATAGAAAAGAAAGAAGTCAAGTGGTGATACTGCTGTTGGCGTCAGATAACGCACATCACAGGGATAAAGAGTCTACTACACTGGGTATTCCCTGTGAGTCTCCCCCTCAGGTACTGACCCAGCCCAACACTGTATAGCTTCCAAGATCGGACGAGATCGGGCACTGGCAGTGTGGTATGGTAGTAGACAGATGGATGGGTTAGACGCCAATGAGAGTGCACCTATATAAACGAAGATGTGACAATTTGGTCACTAAAGGTGTGGATCTGCTTTCTACGTTAGGCTGGATGCAGTAGGTCCCACATAGGTGGTATTACGCATCCAGGATCATAGATGAGAGTCCACCGAAAGAAGAAAAGAGTCAGGAATGGAAGCAGAGGGCATCAATAATTATATGCAAAGTACCCTGCTAACAAACATTTGCTAACATCAAACACAGATGCAAAAAATGTTAATACAAATTGAATGTGGACATTGATAATATCACTTAAATGTCAGATTAGTGAAATGACTCAGTGTATCTCAGAAATGAAGAATGATGCCAACCACGCTATCTGAGGACATCTATGCTGTTGACCCAACAAAGGTTGTTTACACAGGCAGCGCCTGTGGTGGTAATGTGGAACATTAATCATTTTTGATTCAGCAATTGCACCAGCGATTTAACTTTACTGTTGCATTCCCTTTCACTTACAAATATGTTATGAGATTGTCCATGTTATAGGCACATATAGGCTATTATTAGTTGTTCCTCTTCTGGCAGCAGCATTACCTTGTATGCATATAATCACTGTGTCAGCAGCATTACCTTGTATGTACATAATAATTTAGGGGATATTCTCACCAGCATCTTTGTATAATTTTTATAATTGCTATTCAATCTAGGAACACGGCATCATTCTTCATTTCTGAGATACACTGAGTCATTTCACTAATCTGACATTTAAGTGATATTATCAATGTCTACATTCAATTTGTATTAACATTTTTTGCATCTGTGTTTGATGTTAGCAAATGTTTGTTAGCAGGGTATTTGCATATAATTATTGATGCCCTCTGCTTCCATTCCTGACTCTTTTCTTCTTTCCGTGGACTCTCATCTATGATCCTGGATGCGTAATACCACCTATGTGGGACCTACTGCATCCAGCCTAACGTAGAAAGCAGATCCACACCTTTAGTGACCAAATTGTCACATCTTCGTTTATATAGGTGCACTCTCATTGGCGTCTAACCCATCCATCTGTCTACTACCATACCACACTGCCAGTGCCCGATCTCGTCCGATCTTGGAAGCTATACAGTGTTGGGCTTGGTCAGTACCTGAGGGGGAGACTCACAGGGAATACCCAGTGTAGTAGACTCTTTATCCCTGTGATGTGCGTTATCTGACGCCAACAGCAGTATCACCACTTGACTTCTTTCTTTTCTAGAATATCCCTATCTTTCGTAGGCATACTCTGGTTACACAATTACTCAAGATCTTTGATCTCTTTATTTACCAACAAATTATACAGTGTAACTGGTTGGTGACTGGTGGGAAGTGGGTAATGTCTCACTATCCATTGCCGGACCTGTCCAGCTTTTTCATATTCGATAATTGACCATATTTTGGTCTCAACAATACAGATTCTCTGTACTGGTCGGGCTGAAACGGATGCAGAAAAGCAAAGTGTCTACATCCTTTCTTATCACATCCTGTGAGACAGGACCAGAACATTCCTATATTTTTTCAAAACTATTCCTTTTAATTTTTAAAAATTTTCAATTTAATATGTATTTTAAATCACATTAATTTTTTGGATCCTAGGATATTTAACGGGTAATCATGAGAGATATATATATATTTTTTAATGTATATCCAATAAAAGTTATATTTGATTAACTCCTATGTATAATTAAAACTATTTGAACTTTATGTCAACTATTTAAGAGTGCGCCCACACAAGAGCCTTCCTTTTTTCTCCCTTTGTTGACACATGTTTCTTCTAGCTCAGGGCGCACCACCATATTGGACAGAGATTTGATAATTTACTTAAATATATCTTAATTGTCCGAATTTTTGGTTTGTTTATCATCTGTTATTTCATTTATATTGAGATCAGTGCCGGGTCGCCCCTTTTCCTTTCTACAAGCTTAAGTATGACAGGAAAGGCTCTGCCTCACCAGCCTCACCCCACCGCACGTCACTGGCTGTCACATGTAGTAGTTACACATGTAATATCCCTAGGTCGGTGTCAGAACATGATACTGAGTGTGGGGTACTTACTAGAGATGTGCACCGGAAATTTTTCGGGTTTTGTGTTTTGGTTTTGGGTTCGGTTCCGTGGCCGTGTTTTGGGTTCGAACGCGTTTTGGCAAAACCTCACCGAATTTTTTTTGTCGGATTCGGGTGTGTTTTGGATTCGGGTGTTTTTTTCAAAAAACCCTAAAAAACAGCTTAAATCATAGAATTTGGGGGTCATTTTGATCCCAAAGTATTATTAACCTCAATAACCATAATTTCCACTCATTTTCAGTCTATTCTGAACACCTCACACCTCACAATATTATTTTTAGTCCTAAAATTTGCACCGAGGTCGCTGGATGACAAAGCTCAGCGACCCAAGTGGCCGACACAAACACCTGGCCCATCTAGGAGTGGCACTGCAGTGTCACGCAGGATGGCCCTTCCAAAAAACACTCCCCAAACAGCACATGACGCAAAGAAAAAAAGAGGCGCAATGAGGTAGCTGTGTGACTAAGCTCAGCGACCCAAGTGGCCGACACAAACACCTGGCCCATCTAGGAGTGGCACTGCAGTGTCACGCAGGATGGCCCTTCCAAAAAACACTCCCCAAACAGCACATGACGCAAAGAAAAAAAGAGGCGCAATGAGGTAGCTGTGTGAGTAAGATAAGCGACCCTAGTGGCCGACACAAACACCTGGCCCATCTAGGAGTGGCACTGCAGTGTCAGGCCGGATGGCCCTTCCAAAAAATACTTCCCAAACAGCACATGACGCAAAGAAGAAAAAAAAGAGGCGCAATGAGGTAGCTGTGTGACTAAGATAAGTGACCCTAGTGGCCGACACAAACACCTGGCCCATCTAGGAGTGGCACTGCAGTGTCACGCAGGATGGCCCTTCCAAAAAACACTCCCCAAACAGCACATGACGCAAAGAAAAAAAGAGGCGCAATGAGGTAGCTGTGTGAGTAAGCTAAGCGACCCTAGTGGCCGACACAAACACCTGGCCCATCTAGGAGTGGCACTGCAGTGTCAGGCCGGATGGCCCTTCCAAAAAATACTCCCCAAACAGCACATGACGCAAAGAAGAAAAAAAAGAGGCGCAATGAGGTAGCTGTGTGACTAAGATAAGTGACCCTAGTGGCCGACACAAACACCTAGCCCATCTAGGAGTGGCACTGCAGTGTCAGGCCGGATGGCCCTTCCAAAAAATACTCCCCAAACAGCACATGACGCAAAGAAGAAAAAAAAGAGGCGCAATGAGGTAGCTGTGTGACTAAGATAAGCGACCCTAGTGGCCGACACAAACACCTGGCCCATCTAGGAGTGGCACTGCAGTGTCACGCAGGATGGCCCTTCCAAAAAACACTCCCCAAACAGCACATGACGCAAAGAAAAATGAAAGAAAAAAGAGGTGCAAGATGGAATTGTCCTTGGGCCCTCCCACCCACCCTTATGTTGTATAAACAGGACATGCACACTTTAACCAACCCATCATTTCAGTGACAGGGTCTGCCACACGACTGTGACTGAAATGACGGGTTGGTTTGGATCCCCACCAAAAAAAGAAGCAATTAATCTCTCCTTGCACAAACTGGCTCTACAGAGGCAAGATCTCCACCTCATCATCATCCTCCGATTCATCACCGTGTACATCCCCCTCCTCACAGATTATCAATTCGTCCCCACTGGAATCCACCATCACAGCACCCTGTGTACTTTGTGGAGGCAATTGCTGCTGGTGAATGTCTCCATGAAGGAATTGATTATAATTCATTTTAATGAACATCATCTTCTCCACATTTTCTGGAAGTAACCTTGTACGCCAATTGCTGACAAGGTGAGCGGCGGCACTAAACACTCTTTCGGAGTACACACTTGTGGGAGGGCAACTTAGGTAGAATAAAGCCAGTTTGTGCAAGGGCCTCCAAATTGCCTCTTTTTCCAGCCAGTATACGTACGGACTGTCTGACGTGCCTACTTGGATGCGGTCACTCATATAATCCTCCACCATTCTTTCAATGGTGAGAGAATCATATGCAGTGACAGTAGACGACATGTCCGTAATCGTTGTCAGGTCCTTCAGTCCGGACCAGATGTCAGCATCAGCAATCGCTCCAGACTGCCCTGCATCACCGCCAGCGGGTGGGCTCGGAATTCTGAGCATTTTCCTTGCACCCCCAGTTGCGGGAGAATGTGAAGGAGGAGATGTTTAAGCAAAGAGAAGAAAAAAGAAAGACTCTGTGTTGGGGCACGCTTAGAAATTTGAAATAAGTTTATTAAAACTTAACATTTAATTAATAACGAATAAAAGTAATGAGGAGTTTGATACAAAAGAATTGTTCAAGAACACAAAGTAAACATATATATTGACAGAAATCAGGATAAGCCTGATACAAAATTATGGGCACCTGTGGTGAAAAATATACTGAAAAACATAAAAAATTACAAAAAATTAATATTATTAAGGTGCCTGAGTTAATCAAAATTCAAAATTGGAGTAGAGGTAAATAGAGATGAGCGGGTGAAGTTTCTCTGAATCCGAACCCGCCAGAACTTCATGTTTTTTTTCACGGGTCCGAGCGACTCGGATCTTCCCGCCTTGCTCGGTTAACCCGAGCGCGCCCGAACATCATCATGACGCTGTCGGATTCTCGCGAGGCTCGGATTCTATCGCGAGACTCGGATTCTATATAAGGAGCCGCGCGTCGCCGCCATTTTCACACGTGCATTGAGATTGATAGGGAGAGGACGTGGCTGGCGTCCTCTCCGTTTAGAATTAGAATAGATTAGAGAGACACTTGATTTACTAATTTTGGGGAGCATTAGGAGTACTCAGTAGTGTACAGTGCAGAGTTTTGCTGATAGTGACCAGTGACCACCACTTTTATTTATAATCCGTTCTCTGCCTGAAAAAAGCGATACACAGCACACAGTGACTCAGTCACATACCATATCTGTGTGCACTGCTCAGGCTCAGGCCAGTGTGCTGCATCATCTATTATCTATATATAATATTATATATATCTGTCTGACTGCTCAGCTCACACAGCTTATAATTGTGGGGGAGACTGGGGAGCACTACTGCAGTGCCAGTTATAGGTTATAGCAGGAGCCAGGAGTACATAATATAATCCGTTCTCTGCCTGAAAAAAGCGATACACAGCACACAGTGACTCAGTCACATACCATATCTGTGTGCACTGCTCAGGCTCAGGCCAGTGTGCTGCATCATCTATTATCTATATATAATATTATATATATCTGTCTGACTGCTCAGCTCACACAGCTTATAATTGTGGGGGAGACTGGGGAGCACTACTGCAGTGCCAGTTATAGGTTATAGCAGGAGCCAGGAGTACATAATATATTATATAGTGAGTGACCACCAGACACACAGTGCAGTTTATTTAATATATCCGTTCTCTGCCTGAAAAAAGCGATACACACAGTGACTCAGTCAGTCACATACCATATCTGTGTGCACTGCTCAGGCTCAGGCCAGTGTGCTGCATCATCTATATATATTATATATCTGTCTGACTGCTCAGCTCACACAGCTTATAATTGTGGGGGAGACTGGGGAGCACTACTGCAGTGCCAGTTATAGGTTATAGCAGGAGCCAGGAGTACATAATATTATATTAAAATTAAACAGTGCACACTTTTGCTGCAGGAGTGCCACTGCCAGTGTGACTAGTGACCAGTGACCTGACCACCAGTATATAATATTAGTAGTATACTATCTCTTTATCAACCAATCTATATTAGCAGCAGACACAGTACAGTGCGGTAGTTCACGGCTGTGGCTACCTCTGTGTCGGCACTCGGCAGCCCGTCCATAATTGTATATACCAGTGACCTAACCGTGGTTTTTTTTTCTTTCTTTATACATACATACTAGTTACGAGTATACTATCTCTTTATCAACCAGTCTATATATTAGCAGCAGACACAGTACAGTGCGGTAGTTCACGGCTGTGGCTACCTCTGTGTCGGCACTCGGCAGCCCGTCCATAATTGTATATACCACCTAACCGTGGTTTTTTTTTCTTTCTTTATACATACATACTAGTTACGAGTATACTATCTCTTTATCAACCAGTCTATATATTAGCAGCAGATACAGTACAGTGCGGTAGTTCACGGCTGTGGCTACCTCTGTGTCGGCACTCCGCAGCCCGTCCATAATTGTATATACCAGTGACCTAACCGTGGTTTTTTTTTCTTTCTTTATACATACATACTAGTTACGAGTATACTATCTCTTTATCAACCAGTCTATATATTAGCAGCAGACACAGTACAGTGCGGTAGTTCACGGCTGTGGCTACCTCTGTGTCGGCACTCGGCAGCCCGTCCATAATTGTATATACCACCTAACCGTGGTTTTTTTTTCTTTCTTTATACATACATACTAGTTACGAGTATACTATCTCTTTATCAACCAGTCTATATATTAGCAGCAGACACAGTACAGTGCGGTAGTTCACGGCTGTGGCTACCTCTGTGTCGGCACTCGGCAGCCCGTCCATAATTGTATATACCACCTAACCGTGGTTTTTTTTTCTTTCTTTATACATACATACTAGTTACGAGTATACTATCTCTTTATCAACCAGTCTATATATTAGCAGCAGACACAGTACAGTAGTTCACGGCTGTGGCTACCTCTGTGTCGGCACTCGGCAGCCCGTCCATAATTGTATATACCACCTAACCATGGTTTTTTTTTCTTTCTTTATACATACATACTAGTTACGAGTATACTATCTCTTTATCAACCAGTCTATATATTAGCAGCAGACACAGTACAGTGCGGTAGTTCACGGCTGTGGCTACCTCTGTGTCGGCACTCGGCAGCCCGTCCATAATTGTATATACCACCTAACCGTGGTTTTTTTTTCTTTCTTTATACATACATACTAGTTACGAGTATACTATCTCTTTATCAACCAGTCTATATATTAGCAGCAGACACAGTACAGTGCGGTAGTTCACGGCTGTGGCTACCTCTGTGTCAGCACTCGGCAGCCCGTCCATAATTGTATATACCACCTAACCGTGGTTTTTTTTTCTTTCTTTATACATACATACTAGTTACGAGTATACTATCTCTTTATCAACCAGTCTATATATTAGCAGCAGACACAGTACAGTGCGGTAGTTCACGGCTGTGGCTACCTCTGTATCGGCACTCGGCAGCCCGTCCATAATTGTATATACCACCTAACCGTGGTTTTTTTTTCTTTCTTTATACATACATACTAGTTACGAGTATACTATCTCTTTATCAACCAGTCTATATATTAGCAGCAGACACAGTACAGTGCGGTAGTTCACGGCTGTGGCTACCTCTGTGTCGGCACTCGGCAGCCCGTCCATAATTGTATATACCACCTAACCGTGGTTTTTTTTTCTTTCTTTATACATACATACTAGTTACGAGTATACTATCTCTTTATCAACCAGTCTATATATTAGCAGCAGACACAGTACAGTAGTTCACGGCTGTGGCTACCTCTGTGTCGGCACTCGGCAGCCCGTCCATAATTGTATATACCACCTAACCGTGGTTTTTTTTTCTTTCTTTATACATACATACTAGTTACGAGTATACTATCTCTTTATCAACCAGTCTATATATTAGCAGCAGACACAGTACAGTGCGGTAGTTCACGGCTGTGGCTACCTCTGTGTCGGCACTCGGCAGCCCGTCCATAATTGTATATACCACCTAACCGTGGTTTTTTTTCTTTCTTTATACATACATACTAGTTACGAGTATACTGTCTCTTTATCAACCAGTCTATATATTAGCAGCAGACACAGTACAGTGCGGTAGTTCACGGCTGTGGCTACCTCTGTGTCGGCACTCGGCAGCCCGTCCATAATTGTATACTAGTATCCAATCCATCCATCTCCATTGTTTACCTGAGGTGCCTTTTAGTTGTGCCTATTAAAATATGGAGAACAAAAATGTTGAGGTTCCAAAATTAGGGAAAGATCAAGATCCACTTCCACCTCGTGCTGAAGCTGCTGCCACTAGTCATGGCCGAGACGATGAAATGCCAGCAACGTCGTCTGCCAAGGCCGATGCCCAATGGCATAGTACAGAGCATGTCAAAACCAAAACACCAAATATCAGTAAAAAAAGGACTCCAAAACCTAAAATAAAATTGTCGGAGGAGAAGCGTAAACTTGCCAATATGCCATTTACCACACGGAGTGGCAAGGAACGGCTGAGGCCCTGGCCTATGTTCATGGCTAGTGGTTCAGCTTCACATGAGGATGGAAGCACTCAGCCTCTCGCTAGAAAACTGAAAAGACTCAAGCTGGCAAAAGCACCGCAAAGAACTGTGCGTTCTTTGAAATCCCAAATCCACAAGGAGAGTCCAATTGTGTCGGTTGCGATGCCTGACCTTCCCAACACTGGACGTGAAGAGCATGCGCCTTCCACCATTTGCACGCCCCCTGTAAGTGCTGGAAGGAGCACCCGCAGTCCAGTTCCTGATAGTCAGATTGAAGATGTCAGTGTTGAAGTACACCAGGATGAGGAGGATATGGGTGTTGCTGGCGCTGGGGAGGAAATTGACCAGGAGGATTCTGATGGTGAGGTGGTTTGTTTAAGTCAGGCACCCGGGGAGACACCTGTTGTCCGTGGGAGGAATATGGCCGTTGACATGCCAGGTGAAAATACCAAAAAAATCAGCTCTTCGGTGTGGAGGTATTTCACCAGAAATGCGGACAACAGGTGTCAAGCCGTGTGTTCCCTTTGTCAAGCTGTAATAAGTAGGGGTAAGGACGTTAACCACCTCGGAACATCCTCCCTTATACGTCACCTGCAGCGCATTCATAATAAGTCAGTGACAAGTTCAAAAACTTTGGGTGACAGCGGAAGCAGTCCACTGACCAGTAAATCCCTTCCTCTTGTAACCAAGCTCACGCAAACCACCCCACCAACTCCCTCAGTGTCAATTTCCTCCTTCCCCAGGAATGCCAATAGTCCTGCAGGCCATGTCACTGGCAATTCTGACGAGTCCTCTCCTGCCTGGGATTCCTCCGATGCATCCTTGCGTGTAACGCCTACTGCTGCTGGCGCTGCTGTTGTTGCCGCTGGGAGTCGATGGTCATCCCAGAGGGGAAGTCGTAAGCCCACTTGTACTACTTCCAGTAAGCAATTGACTGTTCAACAGTCCTTTGCGAGGAAGATGAAATATCACAGCAGTCATCCTACTGCAAAGCGGATAACTGAGTCCTTGACAACTATGTTGGTGTTAGACGTGCGTCCGGTATCCGCCGTTAGTTCACAGGGAACTAGACAATTTATTGAGGCAGTGTGCCCCCGTTACCAAATACCATCTAGGTTCCACTTCTCTAGGCAGGCGATACCGAGAATGTACACGGACGTCAGAAAAAGACTCACCAGTGTCCTAAAAAATGCAGTTGTACCCAATGTCCACTTAACCACGGACATGTGGACAAGTGGAGCAGGGCAGGGTCAGGACTATATGACTGTGACAGCCCACTGGGTAGATGTATGGACTCCCGCCGCAAGAACAGCAGCGGCGGCACCAGTAGCAGCATCTCGCAAACGCCAACTCTTTCCTAGGCAGGCTACGCTTTGTATCACCGCTTTCCAGAATACGCACACAGCTGAAAACCTCTTACGGCAACTGAGGAAGATCATCGCGGAATGGCTTACCCCAATTGGACTCTCCTGTGGATTTGTGGCATCGGACAACGCCAGCAATATTGTGTGTGCATTAAATATGGGCAAATTCCAGCACGTCCCATGTTTTGCACATACCTTGAATTTGGTGGTGCAGAATTTTTTAAAAAACGACAGGGCCGTGCAAGAGATGCTGTCGGTGGCCAGAAAAATTGCGGGACACTTTCGGCGTACAGGCACCACGTACAGAAGACTGGAGCACCACCAAAAACTACTGAACCTGCCCTGCCATCATCTGAAGCAAGAAGTGGTAACGAGGTGGAATTCAACCCTCTATATGCTTCAGAGGTTGGAGGAGCAGCAAAAGGCCATTCAAGCCTATACAATTGAGCACGATATAGTAGGTGGAATGCACCTGTCTCAAGTGCAGTGGAGAATGATTTCAACGTTGTGCAAGGTTCTGATGCCCTTTGAACTTGCCACACGTGAAGTCAGTTCAGACACTGCCAGCCTGAGTCAGGTCATTCCCCTCATCAGGCTTTTGCAGAAGAAGCTGGAGGCATTGAAGAAGGAGCTAAAAGGGAGCGATTCCGCTAGGCATGTGGGACTTGTGGATGCAGCCCTTAATTCGCTTAACAAGGATTCACGGGTGGTCAATCTGTTGAAATCAGAGCACTACATTTTGGCCACCGTGCTCGATCCTAGATTTAAAGCCTACCTTGGATCTCTCTTTCCGGCAGACACAGGTCTGCTGGGGTTGAAAGACCTGCTGGTGACAAAATTGTCAAGTCAAGCGGAACGCGACCTGTCAACATCTCCTCCTTCACATTCTCCCGCAACTGGGGGTGCGAGGAAAAGGCTCAGAATTCCGAGCCCACCCGCTGGCGGTGATGCAGGGCAGTCTGGAGCGACTGCTGATGCTGACATCTGGTCCGGACTGAAGGACCTGACAACGATTACAGACATGTCGTCTACTGTCACTGCATATGATTCTCTCAACATTGATAGAATGGTGGAGGATTATATGAGTGACCGCATCCAAGTAGGCACGTCACACAGTCCGTACTTATACTGGCAGGAAAAAGAGGCAATTTGGAGGCCCTTGCACAAACTGGCTTTATTCTACCTAAGTTGCCCTCCCACAAGTGTGTACTCCGAAAGAGTGTTTAGTGCCGCCGCTCACCTTGTCAGCAATCGGCGTACGAGGTTACATCCAGAAAATGTGGAGAAGATGATGTTCATTAAAATGAATTATAATCAATTCCTCCGCGGAGACATTGACCAGCAGCAATTGCCTCCACAAAGTACACAGGGAGCTGAGATGGTGGATTCCAGTGGGGACGAATTGATAATCTGTGAGGAGGGGGATGTACACGGTGATATATCGGAGGGTGAAGATGAGGTGGACATCTTGCCTCTGTAGAGCCAGTTTGTGCAAGGAGAGATTAATTGCTTCTTTTTTGGGGGGGGTCCAAACCAACCCGTCATATCAGTCACAGTCGTGTGGCAGACCCTGTCACTGAAATGATGGGTTGGTTAAAGTGTGCATGTCCTGTTTTGTTTATACAACATAAGGGTGGGTGGGAGGGCCCAAGGACAATTCCATCTTGCACCTCTTTTTTCTTTTCTTTTTCTTTGCATCATGTGCTGATTGGGGAGGGTTTTTTGGAAGGGACATCCTGCGTGACACTGCAGTGCCACTCCTAGATGGGCCCGGTGTTTGTGTCGGCCACTAGGGTCGCTAATCTTACTCACACAGTCAGCTACCTCATTGCGCCTCTTTTTTTCTTTGCGTCATGTGCTGTTTGGGGAGGGTTTTTTGGAAGGGACATCCTGCGTGACACTGCAGTGCCACTCCTAGATGGGCCCGGTGTTTGTGTCGGCCACTAGGGTCGCTAATCTTACTCACACAGTCAGCTACCTCATTGCGCCTCTTTTTTTCTTTGCGTCATGTGCTGTTTGGGGAGGGTTTTTTGGAAGGGACATCCTGCGTGACACTGCAGTGCCACTCCTAGATGTGCCCGGTGTTTGTGTCGGCCACTAGGGTCGCTAATCTTACTCACACAGCTACCTCATTGCGCCTCTTTTTTTCTTTGCGTCATGTGCTGTTTGGGGAGGGTTTTTTGGAAGGGCCATCCTGCGTGACACTGCAGTGCCACTCCTAGATGGGCCCGGTGTTTGTGTCGGCCACTAGGGTCGCTAATCTTACTCACACAGCTACCTCATTGCGCCTCTTTTTTTCTTTGCGTCATGTGCTGTTTGGGGAGGGTTTTTTGGAAGGGACATCCTGCGTGACACTGCAGTGCCACTCCTAGATGGGCCCGGTGTTTGTGTCGGCCACTAGGGTCGCTAATCTTACTCACACAGTCAGCTACCTCATTGCGCCTCTTTTTTTCTTTGCGTCATGTGCTGTTTGGGGAGGGTTTTTTGGAAGGGCCATCCTGCGTGACACTGCAGTGCCACTCCTAGATGGGCCCGGTGTTTGTGTCGGCCACTAGGGTCGCTAATCTTACTCACACAGCTACCTCATTGCGCCTCTTTTTTTCTTTGCGTCATGTGCTGTTTGGGGAGGGTTTTTTGGAAGGGCCATCCTGCGTGACACTGCAGTGCCACTCCTAGATGGGCCCGGTGTTTGTGTCGGCCACTAGGGTCGCTAATCTTACTCACACAGCTACCTCATTGCGCCTCTTTTTTTCTTTGCGTCATGTGCTGTTTGGGGAGGGTTTTTTGGAAGGGACATCCTGCGTGACACTGCAGTGCCACTCCTAGATGGGCCCGGTGTTTGTGTCGGCCACTAGGGTCGCTTATCTTACTCACACAGCAACCTCGGTGCAAATTTTAGGACTAAAAATAATATTGTGAGGTGTGAGGTATTCAGAATAGACTGAAAATGAGTGTAAATTATGGTTTTTGAGGTTAATAATACTTTGGGATCAAAATGACCCCCAAATTCTATGATTTAAGCTGTTTTTTAGTGTTTTTGGAAAAAAACACCCGAATCCAAAACACACCCGAATCCGACAAAAAAAATTTGGTGAGGTTTTGCCAAAACGCGTTCGAACCCAAAACACGGCCGCGGAACCGAACCCAAAACCAAAACACAAAACCCGAAAAATTTCAGGCGCTCATCTCTAGAGGTAAATGATATGTACATATAATCACCGCAGTGATAATTATAGGTAAGCACCTAGTCTAAAACCTCATGAGAATAGATGAGAGGCACAAAGGTTCATAATTGAAATGTCAAATGACTGAGGGTAATCACCTGGTAGAGATTCTGTTTGCTAAAAGGCTAGATCCTTATAGATAACAAAGCATTTAAGATAAAAGTATGATTATTAAAGATACAAAAGAGCATTGATAAATAAGCCTAAAGGCAAAGCCAATTGTAGATAAATAGAAGGTTTGCGGGAAAGTTGGATAAGGAATAGGTAAGTTTCAGAAGTTGCTCTAACACTTCTGCTGTTTGTGATCAGAGGTCACAATCTTACTGCACCTGATATTCCCAAGAGGTCACCCTACTAGGTACTGATCAGGCTTATCAGCGCTTAGCTTCCAAGGTCGGATGAGATTGGGCGTTGCTGCTGAAATATGGCAGTAATAAACACTAGGACACAAATGAGAGAGTGTAATGAGTAGTGAGCAACAAGGTACTTCTGCTGTCCAGTTTCTAGCGCAGATTCTCTGTTGCTGTGAGCATTGCAGAGAGTGGTCTCGCATCTGGATGAGAGGGTACTAAAAATAGAAGTGAGATATGCTCAGAATAGGGAGGAAACCCTGCCTTCTGCTGTCCACTGTCTTATATAGATATATAGCGGACAGTGGATGAGAGAGGTGGGTTAGGCTTACCTATTGAGAAAAAGGGTGGTGGGAAAATTAGAAGAAGGAGGAGAAATGGTAATGTGGTGAGATCACAAATTAACAAAAAATTAAGTAAATTATGAAATAAAACAATCATGAAATCAACGATTAATTGGAAAAAGGAAAGTAAACACAGGCTGCATGGTAAAGGCTTACCAAAATGGGTATAAGACCCTGTTTATGCAGAAAGGATTCTGCAAAAAAGTATTACATTTAAAAGGAAATACCAGAAAATGGTTTAGAACAATAATTAAGGATCAAAAATAGCAAACATGGAAAAAAACAATATTGATTATATATCAGTATCAGTTAAATAACTGGAGTCCAAATGGGCACATACAATACCAGGGAGTCCCAAAAGTGATCTGAGCTAGAAAGAGTTCAGCATCACTGAGCACAGACGGACCGTTTCACCAGGGTGGCTTGTTCACTGTGTCAGGGCATAAGGAAAAAGCTGCTGTATTTAAGGCAGAGGAGGGAGGGAACTGGGAGGGCTTAACATCACTAGGGATTCCGATTGGTGGAAGTCCATAGTGACATCACCCTCATTTTAAATAGGGAATTGTGCTGATGAAAAAAAGGGAAACATCAAAGACATCAAAAACAGCAGAAGGCTGGCGAATGTTCTTACACCTGAAAGTGTAAATATAAAGTCATGAGGAGGTGGCTGCCGTATGAATAGTTCATTGAGATGTTCTGTATATCGGGATCCCGCGATCGCGTCAGACCGGAAGTGTCGTTCTTGGCCGGAAGTCATGTGGTCGCGTGCGTTCCGGAGTTTGCGTTTCAACTGGACGTCAGGCCGGAAGTAAAGTCATCCGTTTATGCTATGAGGCTGGAGTTGCTAGGTAACCGTTGTTAGATGGCCGGATATACGGAAAAAAGGTTTTATCACGGCTGGAAGTGTTGCAATGCATTCGTGCACTGTTAGTAGCTCATCTTATTGCCATAGTATGCATTAGTGTGGTGGATCTTCATGGCTTGGGTCACATAGGAAACACTGAAAAAATATAAAAATAATAATAATAATAATAATGATAAATAAATGGAAATATTGGATCTCCTAAAAACCGGGAGAGGGGAGAGAGACAAAGTGGTTAGTTAGAGTATTGGTTGCGGATGACACACTTATCGAGTACCACAGTCGATTTGTAAACTCCCCTATGGTATATAACCCATTTCCATAATAGCAAGGAGAGTGGGCTTCCCTGGGTGCGACTTCTAACCATCAGATGACAAAAACTCCAAACGCTTCCATATGCAGTTCATATATATACATCATATCATGGATGCAGGTAAGTAAAGAGAAATCTGTATGTTTACGATCCCAATAGCCTATGCATAGGACTTAGGTCTCCATTATGAGGGACCCAGCTCCAACAGGATGATACGCACTTTGTTGTTTGTGTAGAATTACCACGTGCCTCACAACATCATTCACAGAGTCAAAAGATTCAATAAGTTTAAAAATTCCTATGCATAATATAATCAATTAAAGATATGGGATTGAAAAATATCATAAATCATTGATTTCAAAACAAATTTCATACCAATCAATATCCCTTATATGAAAGCAGGAAGATGATACAACACATTGATCATGCTTGAATTTTATAACCGTGTGAAGTTTATACATGCTTTGCAACACATCAAAAAGGACTGATTGTCATCCCAGGTATGAAATTTGTTTTGAAATCAATGATTTATGATATTTTTCAATCCCATATTTTTAATTGATTATATTATGCATAGGAATTTTTAAACTTATTGCATCTTTTGACTCTGTGAATGATGTTGTGAGGCACGTGGTAATTCTACACAAACAACAAAGTGCGTATCATCCTGTTGGAGCTGGGTCCCTCATAATGGAGACCTAAGTCCTATGCATAGGCTATTGGGATCGTAAACATACAGATTTCTCTTTACTTACCTGCATCCATGATATGATGTATATATATGAACTGCATATGGAAGCGTTTGGAGTTTTTGTCATCTGATGGTTAGAAGTCGCACCCAGGGAAGCCCACTCTCCTTGCTATTATGGAAATGGGTTATATACCATAGGGGAGTTTACAAATCGACTGTGGTACTCGATAAGTGTGTCATCCGCAACCAATACTCTAACTAACCACTTTGTCTCTCTCCCCTCTCCCGGTTTTTAGGAGATCCAATATTTCCATTTATTTATTTATTTATCATTATTATTATTATTATTATTTTTATATTTTTTCAGTGTTTCCTATGTGACCCAAGCCATGAAGATCCACCACACTAATGCATACTATGGCAATAAGATGAGCTACTAACAGTGCACGAATGCATTGCAACACTTCCAGCCGTGATAAAACCTTTTTTCCGTATATCCGGCCATCTAACAACGGTTACCTAGCAACTCCAGCCTCATAGCATAAACGGATGACTTTACTTCCGGCCTGACGTCCAGTTGAAACGCAAACTCAGGAACGCACGCGACCACATGACTTCCGGCCAAGAACGACACTTCCGGTCTGACGCGATCGCGGGATCCCGATATACAGAACATCTCAATGAACTATTCATACGGCAGCCACCTCCTCATGACTTTATATTTACACTTTCAGGTGTAAGAACATTCGCCAGCCTTCTGCTGTTTTTGATGTCTTTGATGTTTCCCTTTTTTTCATCAGCACAATTCCCTATTTAAAATGAGGGTGATGTCACTATGGACTTCCACCAATCGGAATCCCTAGTGATGTTAAGCCCTCCCAGTTCCCTCCCTCCTCTGCCTTAAATACAGCAGCTTTTTCCTTATGCCCTGACACACTGAACAAGCCACCCTGGTGAAACGGTCCGTCTGTGCTCAGTGATGCTGAACTCTTTCTAGCTCAGATCACTTTTGGGACTCCCTGGTATTGTATGTGCCCATTTGGACTCCAGTTATTTAACTGATACTGATATATAATCAATATTGTTTTTTTCCATGTTTGCTATTTTTGATCCTTAATTATTGTTCTAAACCATTTTCTGGTATTTCCTTTTAAATGTAATACTTTTTTGCAGAATCCTTTCTGCATAAACAGGGTCTTATACCCATTTTGGTAAGCCTTTACCATGCAGCCTGTGTTTACTTTCCTTTTTCCAATTAATCGTTGATTTCATGATTGTTTTATTTCATAATTTACTTAATTTTTTGTTAATTTGTGATCTCACCACATTACCATTTCTCCTCCTTCTTCTAATTTTCCCACCACCCTTTTTCTCAATAGGTAAGCCTAACCCACCTCTCTCATCCACTGTCCGCTATATATCTATATAAGACAGTGGACAGCAGAAGGCAGGGTTTCCTCCCTATTCTGAGCATATCTCACTTCTATTTTTAGTACCCTCTCATCCAGATGCGAGACCACTCTCTGCAATGCTCACAGCAACAGAGAATCTGCGCTAGAAACTGGACAGCAGAAGTACCTTGTTGCTCACTACTCATTACACTCTCTCATTTGTGTCCTAGTGTTTATTACTGCCATATTTCAGCAGCAACGCCCAATCTCATCCGACCTTGGAAGCTAAGCGCTGATAAGCCTGATCAGTACCTAGTAGGGTGACCTCTTGGGAATATCAGGTGCAGTAAGATTGTGACCTCTGATCACAAACAGCAGAAGTGTTAGAGCAACTTCTGAAACTTACCTATTCCTTATCCAACTTTCCCGCAAACCTTCTATTTATCTACAATTGGCTTTGCCTTTAGGCTTATTTATCAATGCTCTTTTGTATCTTTAATAATCATACTTTTATCTTAAATGCTTTGTTATCTATAAGGATCTAGCCTTTTAGCAAACAGAATCTCTACCAGGTGATTACCCTCAGTCATTTGACAATTCAATTATGAACCTTTGTGCCTCTCATCTATTCTCATGAGGTTTTAGACTAGGTGCTTACCTATAATTATCACTGCGGTGATTATATGTACATATCATTTACCTCTACTCCAATTTTGAATTTTGATTAACTCAGGCACCTTAATAATATTAATTTTTTGTAATTTTTTATGTTTTTCAGTATATTTTTCACCACAGGTGCCCATAATTTTGTATCAGGCTTATCCTGATTTCTGTCAATATATATGTTTACTTTGTGTTCTTGAACAATTCTTTTGTATCAAACTCCTCATTACTTTTATTCGTTATTAATTAAATGTTAAGTTTTAATAAACTTATTTCAAATTTCTAAGCGTGCCCCAACACAGAGTCTTTCTTTTTTCTTCTCTTTGCTTAACCATTACTGACTCTGGGAGCACCACCAACTCAAATAATTATTTAGATGTCTTCATTAAGAATCTTTAAATTTAAACTTAGTATCGTTGGTCATTCCCTGAACAGTTTTCTACAATCTGTGTATTAATCTATGTTCATCATTACCACATTTTTCCTGTGCGGAACCAAACCAAATTTCTGTTAACAAAGGAGGAGATGTTGACAGGTCGCGTTCCGCTTGACTTGACAATTTTCTCACCAGCAGTTCTTTGAACCCCTGCAGACTTGTGTCTGCCGGAAAGAGAAATACAACGTAGGTTTTAAATCTAGGATCGAGCACGGTGGCCAAAATGTAGTGCTCTGATTTCAACAGATTGACCACCCGTGAATCCTTGTTAAGCGAATTAAGGGCTCCATCCACAAGTCCCACATGCCTAGCGGAATCGCTCAGTGTTAGCTCCTCCTTCAATGTCTCCAGCTTCTTCTGCAAAAGCCTGATGAGGGGAATGACCTGACTCAGGCTGGCAGTGTCTGAACTGACTTCACGTGTGGCAAGTTCAAAAGGTTGCAGAACCTTGCACAACGTTGAAATCATTCTCCACTGCGCTTGAGACAGGTGCATTCCACCTCCTATATCGTGGTCAGTTGTATAGGCTTGAATGGCCTTTTGCTGCTCCTCCAACCTCTGAAGCATATAGAGGGTTGAATTCCACCTCTTTACCACTTCTTGCTTCAGATGATGGCAGGGCAGGTTCAGGCGTTTTTGGTGTTTCTCCAGTCTTCTGTACGTGGTGCCTGTACGCCGAAAGTGTCCCGCAATTCTTCTGGCCACCGACAGCATCTCTTGCACGCCCCTCTCGTTTTTTAAATAATTCTGCACCACCAAATTCAAGGTATGTGCAAAACATGGGACGTGCTGGAATTTGCCCATATTTAATGCACACACAATATTGCTGGCGTTGTCCGATGCCACAAATCAACAGGAGAGTCCAATTGGGGTAAGCCATTCTGCGATGATCTTCCTCAGTTGCCGTAAGAGGTTTTCAGCTGTGTGCGTATTCTGGAAAGCGGTGATACAAAGCGTAGCCTGCCTAGGAAAGAGTTGGCGTTTGCAAGATGCTGCTACTGGTGCCGCCGCTGCTGTTCTTGCGGCGGGAGTCAATACATCTACCCAGTGGGCTGTCACAGTCATATAGTCCTGAGTCTGCCCTGCTCCACTTGTCCACATGTCCGTGGTTAAGTGGACATTTGGTACAACTGCATTTTTTAGGACACTGGTGAGTCTTTTTCTGAGGTCTGTGTACATTTTCGGTATCGCCTGCCTAGAGAAATGGAACCTAGATGGTATTTGGTACCGGGGACACAGTACCTCAATCAAGTCTATAGTTGGCTCTGCAGTAATGATGGATACCGGAACCACGTTTCTCACCGCCCAGGATGCCAAGGCCTCAGTTATCCGCTTTGCAGCAGGATGACTGCTGTGATATTTCATCTTCCTCGCAAAGGACTGTTGGACAGTCAATTGCTTGGTGGAAGTAGTAAAAGTGGTCTTACGACTTCCCCTCTGGGATGACCATCGACTCCCAGCAGCAACTACAGCAGCGCCAGCAGCAGTAGGCGTTACACTCAAGGATGCATCGGAGGAATCCCAGGCAGGAGAGGACTCGTCAGAATTGCCAGTGACATGGCCTGCAGGACTATTGGCATTCCTGGGGAAGGAGGAAATTGACACTGAGGGAGTTGGTGGGGTGGTTTGCGTGAGCTTGGTTACAAGAGGAAGGGATTTACTGGTCAGTGGACTGCTTCCGCTGTCGCCCAAAGTTTTTGAACTGGTCACTGACTTATGATGAATGCGCTGCAGGTGACGTATAAGGGAGGATGTTCCGAGGTGGTTAACGTCCTTACCCCTACTTATTACAGCTTGACAAAGGCAACACACGGCTTGACACCTGTTGTCCGCATTTCTGTTGAAATACTTCCACACCGAAGAGCTGATTTTTTTGGTATTTTCACCAGGCATGTCAATGGCCATATTCCTCCCACGGACAACAGGTGTCTCCCCGGGTGCCTGACTTAAACAAACCACCTCACCATCAGAATCCTCCTTGTCAATTTCCTCCCCAGCGCCAGCAACACCCATATCCTCCTCATCCTGGTGTACTTCAACACTGACATCTTCAATCTGACTATCAGGAACTGGACTGCGGGTGCTCCTTCCAGCACTTGCAGGGGGCGTGCAAATGGTGGAAGGCGCATGCTCTTCACGTCCAGTGTTGGGAAGGTCAGGCATCGCAAACGAAACAATTGGACTCTCCTTGTGGATTTGTGATTTCGAAGAACGCACAGTTCTTTGCTGTGCTTTTGCCAGCTTAAGTCTTTTCATTTTTCTAGCGAGAGGCTGAGTGCTTCCATCCTCATGTGAAGCTGAACCACTAGCCATGAACATAGGCCAGGGCCTCAGCCGTTCCTTGCCACTCCGTGTGGTAAATGGCATATTGGCAAGTTTACGCTTCTCCTCCGACAATTTTATTTTAGATTTTTGAGTCCTTTTTTTACTGATATTTGGTGTTTTGGATTTTACATGCTCTGTACTATGACATTGGGCATCGGCCTTGGCAGACGAGGTTGCTGGCATTTCATCGTCTCGGCCATGACTAGTGGCTGCAGCTTCAGCACGAGGTGGAAGTCGATCTTGATCTTTCCCTATTTTTGGAACCTCAACATTTTTGTTCTCCATATTTTAATAGGCACAACTAAAAGGCACCTCAGGTAAACAATGGAGATGGATGGATACTAGTATACTTATGGATGACGAGCGACTGTGTCTGCTGCTAATATAGACTGGATGATAATGAGATAAAATTAAAATATATATATATATCACACTAGTACTGCAGCCGGACAGGTATATATTATGTAATGACGGACCTGCTGGACACTGTCTGTCAGCACTGCAGACTCCTAAAGTAAGCTACTAGTATCAAGAAGATAGAAAAAAAAAAAACCACGGGTAGGTGGTATACAATTATAGATGGACGAGCGACTGCCGACACAGAGGTAGCTACAGCCGTGGACTACCGTACTGTGTCTGCTGCTAATATAGACTGGATGATAATGAGATAAAATTAAAATATATATATATATCACACTAGTACTGCAGCCGGACAGGTATATATTATGTAATGACGGACCTGCTGGACACTGTCTGTCAGCACTGCAGACTCCTAAAGTAAGCTACTAGTATCAAGAAGATAGAAAAAAAAAACCACGGGTAGGTGGTATACAATTATGGATGGACGAGCGACTGCCGACACAGAGGTAGCTACAGCCGTGGACTACCATACTGTGTCTGCTGCTAATATAGACTGGATGATAATGAGATAAAATTAAAATATATATATATATATCACACTAGTACTGCAGCCGGACAGGTATATATTATGTAATGACGGACCTGCTGGACACTGTCTGTCAGCACTGCAGACTCCTAAAGTAAGCTACTAGTATCAAGAAGATAGAAAAAAAAAACCACGGGTAGGTGGTATACAATTATGGATGGACGAGCGACTGCCGACACAGAGGTAGCTACAGCCGTGGACTACCGTACTGTGTCTGCTGCTAATATAGACTGGATGATAATGAGATAAAATTAAAATATATATATATATCACACTAGTACTGCAGCCGGACAGGTATATATTATGTAATGACGGACCTGCTGGACACTGTCTGTCAGCACTGCAGACTCCTAAAGTAAGCTACTAGTATCAAGAAGATAGAAAAAAAAAACCACGGGTAGGTGGTATACAATTATGGATGGACGAGCGACTGCCGACACAGAGGTAGCTACAGCCGTGGACTACCGTACTGTGTCTGCTGCTAGTATAGACTGGATGATAATGAGATAAAATTAAAATATATATATATATCACACTAGTACTGCAGCCGGACAGGTATATATTATGTAATGACGGACCTGCTGGACACTGTCTGTCAGCACTGCAGACTCCTAAAGTAAGCTACTAGTATCAAGAAGATAGAAAAAAAAAAAAACACGGGTAGGTGGTATACAATTATGGATGGACGAGCGACTGCCGACACAGAGGTAGCTACAGCCGTGGACTACCATACTGTATCTGCTGCTAATATAGACTGGATGATAATGAGATAAAATTAAAATATATATATATCACACTAGTACTGCAGCCGGACAGGTATATATTATGTAATGACGGACCTGCTGGACACTGTCTGCAGAATGCGTTTATAAAAACACCACACGACGAGTGTTTAACTTTTTCAGGCAGACAATCACAATATACTGGTGGTCAGCAGACAATCACAATACTGGTGGTCAGTGGTCACTGGTCAGTCACACTGGCAGTGGCACTCTGGCAGCAAAAGTGTGCACTGTACTTAAAATATGTACTCCTGCTATAACTGCTCCCCAGTCTCCCCACAATTAAGCTGTGTGAGCAGTGAGCACTCAGCACAGTCAGATAATGATATACAGTATTACCTATGATGCAGCACACTGGGCTGAGCACAGATATGGTATGTGACTGTGTCACACTGTGTATCGTTTTTTTTCAGGCAGAGAACGGATTAATTAAACTGGTGGTCACTGGTCACACTATCAGCAGCAAGTAGTACTCCTCCTAATAATATGCTCCCCAAAATTTGTGTCTCTCTCTAGTACTCTAGTCTAAACGGAGAGGACGCCAGCCACGTCCTCTCCCTATCAATCTCAATGCACGTGTGAAAAATGGCGGCGACGCGCGGCTCCTTATATAGAATCCGAGTCTCGCGATAGAATACGAGCCTCGTGAGAATCTGACAGCGGGATGATGACGTTCGGGCGCGCTCGGGTTAACCGAGCAAGGCGGGAAGATCCGAGTCGCTCGGCCCCGTGTAAAAAAACCTGAAGTTCGGGCGGGTTCGGATTCCGAGGAACCGAACCCGCTCATCTCTAGTTTAAACATGGCATTGTTTTAAAGAGAAAAAATGACCTTGACTTAATGAGAATTGTTGTTATTGTAATAAAGAGTATAAATGGCCTTGTAATACTGAGTTCTGGTCATACTATAAAGAAGAGTATAAATGGCCTTGTAATACTGAGTTTTGGTCATACTGTAAAGAAGGGGTGGTCTTCAGTATGCCGAATGTCGGGATCCTGGCGCACAGTATACCGGCGCCGGAATCCTGATACCCGGCATACCGACAGCTATTCTCCCTCGTGGGGGTCCACGACCCCCCTGGAGGGAGAATAAAATAGTGTGGCATGCGTAGCATGCCACCGTGCCCGCAGCGTGGTGAGTGCAGCGAGCCCGCAAGGGGCTCCTTTGCGCTCGCCCTGCTGTTGTATGCCGGCGGTCGGGCTCCCGGCGCCAATATGCTGGTCGCCGGGAGCCCGAGCGCCGGCATACCGTACTACACCCTAAAGAAGAGTAGAGATGGCCTTGCAATAATGAGTGTTGGTCATACTGTAAAGAAGAGTATAGATGGCTTTGTAATAATGAGTTTTGGTCATACTGTAAAGAAGAGTATAGATGGCCTTGAAACAATGAGAAAACATGACAATTACTCTGACTTTGATAGTGAAAAACTTAACGTGTTATTGTTTTTCCAACATAATGAACTCCCACACAACAGTTTATTTATTTTTCCTCCTTTTGAGGAAGCTGCACCTTTCCCAGTGACGTCTGGCCGTGTACGAGTTGAGCGCCTTGGTGAGGAAGTAACTGTGGAACTTAATGGAGTTGGTGTCCCTGAGCTGTTGCTTGATTGTTCACATTGTTGTGTTGTGAGGTGTTGGCTTAGGTTACTCAGTGTCGCACTGAGGTCTCTTGTTGTTGTTGCTGCAGTATGACTCTCCATAATACGGTTGATGCTCCGAAGTAACATTTGGTTGTTGTCCAAAATGTGAAGGTAGTTTTGGTTCTGTCTCTGTTGTTCATCCATTATTCTCTGGAATGTGTCCATCATATGTGTGTTGTCTGATCTAATTCAAGTGTGTTAGCAATTCTAGTGACTTGAACATTGTCTCTAATATTGCAACTGATTCTGGGTATATGATGTGCCAGCACCATAAATAGAATACATGCCTATAAATTGAGTCTGTCTACGCAGACAATCCAAGTTACTGCTGTTTTGTTCAAGTGCTCCAAAAAAACCTGATCCTGTGTCTGGACTTGTGGTGATGGTGGACTAATTTGTGGCGCAGGGATGGTTTGTCGTGGATGTGTATTCACATGTGGTGTTGTTATGGGTGGATTGATTGACTCTAAATTCAAAACAAATGTATCCTCCATTTGTGAGTCATGCTGGGGGTCCTGCTGATTGTTATCCTGATTTGTTGGGTCTGTAATGAAAGAACATTTATGTTTATTTATGTTGTTTATGTTATAATGTATGCTTCACCAATTAAAGACACAGTACATTTTAATGAAGATTAAAATTGGTTTTGGTGGCAAGGCTAGACAATCATAAAAAAGGCCATTTACTTGATGGGTATGCCTCTGTAGTATATTAGATGTCATGCTTTATAATGTTTAAACAAGTATAACACATTACACAAATACAAAACCTAACACCAGTGTTTAATGTAGCTTTACATGGGTGTGTTGATATCTAATTATACACATATTTCATTGTGGTAATGCTCCTACATTAATAAAAAATTATTACCATCACCACACCTAAAATTTTGGAAGTGTACTCTTTGTAAAGATAGGCCTTGTGTTTTTGGTGCCGCCCATACAGGTTAACATGCTACACTATGTCTGTAGTCACCACCCACAAATTTGTGAGACACCTGTGAGTCCATAATAGTTTTTGTAACATTGTTTGTTGGTGGAGTTCCTGCATAGTCCATATCTGCCCTGTGTAAGTATGTGTCCTAAAGTTGTTGTTTTTGTTTACTCACTAGGCAGCTGTGGGGAATGTGCTGATCTTGAAGGAGGGCTATCCAATAGTTGGAGTGGTGGCCTTGAGGACACATCAGAAATGCACTGTTGCGGTGGTGAGTTGTATGGCCTGGTGTGCACATCCTGGCTGTGTTTCTTGTGGTCATGTGTCTTGGCCTGGTCGAAACATCTGGACGCCACTTTCTGGGATGAGAACCTTGTGTGGATGGTCCTAAACAAAAACAGCCAATTAATATCATGCAAGACATTTGCTTACTTTAACAATCCAAACAATAAATAATTACCAGCTTCCCCATTATCCTCATCTTCTGGCTGAGTGGGGGCAGGGCGCACTGTAGCGGTCTTTTTGGCCACTGGAAACAAATATGGGACATGTGTTTTAAAAAACAAAGTTGCCATGGAAATTATTATGCATAATTAGATTTTTTTACTTTGACATACACACATTGTTAAACTTAAAAATAATCAATTCCTTTTTTAAGTTTGTATTTTTTGGACTCTCATAAACAAAAATACACATAACTACACACATAATTGATCAATGTGCTTAGTTTGATGGTCAAACCCCGAAATACCACCCTCAAAAAAAAAAATATATATACTCATTTGCTAGAACAGGACACAACACTAAAATTGACAATAATGCAGCCAAATAATGGAGAGCCAAAAATGTAAAAGTTTTTTTCAAAGAAACAGTATGAAAAACCAATTCAAAGAAAACCCTATTTCACCTAGCAAAATGACCCTACAACATATACATGATTGAATTAGTCCTTTACAATACCATAATAAAATGTCCTCAACTAAACAAAACAAGAAAAGAGGTGGTGTTGTCGTTTTAATACAAACAAAGTTACCAAAAATTTGACATAAACAACAAGTACATAGGCAAATACACTAACTACTCCAAAACACCAAACTATGGCAAACTTAAATGCCATAGATCCATTGAATATAATAAAAATAAAAAAACACAAGAGTAAGGCGCTCAGGCTCATGACCCTGACAAATAAGTATACAGTATTACAATATATGCATTACATAAAAAAACATTACTGCACTAATGAGAATATACTTAAGTGAAAAATAAAAAATAACAATTAAAGCAAACAAAAAAATCAGCACAACTACAATACACATAGGCAGAAAGTGACTTGCAGCATTTTTTAAAAAAAATATGCAATTCATGGAGACAAAAATACACACAAAAAAAACCTTTTAAAACACATAAAATACACTCATCATCCTGCCTGGGCCGGTTCGAATCCCGGACATAAGTAGCTCTCTCAACTTCTGGAGGTAATTGGCTCCTCATGGGTTCCTCATACTCCAGATATGTAGTGACGAATGGATGACTACCACCTGTCTGTCGAGACTCCTTGGCCATTTTAGCCTTGACACGCCGCTTGATGTCATAAAAGCGCTTGCGGCACGTGTCCTCTGTCCGCATGACAACGCCCTCGCTGTTCACAGCTGCCACAACTTTGGACCACAAGACAGTATTTCTGCGGGATGTCACCTTCAATGACTCAGACCCAAACAGCTGATGATGATATTTCATCAGTTCAAGCACCAAAGCCAATTCTCAGCAAAATTAAATTTCACATTGCGGCCAGTCTTAATAGTGGTCACTGGCATTTCTATAATGGGTGCAGTGTGTGTGCTGCACACAGGCCCCTGAGTCCAGAGGGGGCCCACACACCGCATACGCTGAACCTATTTTTAAAATACTCACCCCTCCGAAGTCCAGCACCGGCATCCGCAGCACTGTTAAAACACTGTGAAAATGGCTCACCAGTTCTGTGTATGTGCAGTAGAGAAATCTCAGGGAAAATGGCCACTGCACCATTTCTGCGAAGAGCTGCGCATGCACAGTAGAGTCTGAGCCCTCTAGTGCTCAGACTCTCAGTGCTGCCAGCAGAGAGGAGGGGGCCCATATGGAGGAGGCTGAACACGGGCCTCCTCCTCTTTTAAAGCGTCCCTGGTAGTGGTGCGTGGCAACATCACTAACCTCCTCCACCTCACTCACCTCCTCCACGTCACTCACTTCCGAGTCAGACATCATTAAGACTAACAATGAACACTGAAAAATAAAAGAACACACTCCTCCACTACCTCTACCCGGCACACACCAACCACACGCACATACATACATACATACATACATACATACATACATACAAACAAACAAACAAACAAACAAACAAACAAACACACACTGACAAGAGACTTAAATTAAATAAGACAAGGACCAATACTCAGACAAGCTAATAAATGACTACACAACCAGAATGACAAGCCTACTTTCACACACAATACAGCACTCAGAAATCACCAAAAACCACAAATCCACCAACCTACTCACCAACTCCACAGAACACAACCTCTCCACTAACTAAACCTGCAAAGTTCGAGTAGTTTGGGGGCGTATTTATATGGTTGCGCGAAGACACTCCTACCTCTGAAACTCAACCAATCACGACAGAGTGACAAAAATGAAAGTACAAGTGGAAACACGGTCGCAAACAAACAAAAGAAAAAAACATTGCCGCGATATTGAAATTAGAAATCTGAAGGAAGAACCACCCATGTCCAGCCAAACAAAACTAATCCGGCCGTGAAATGTGTTTTAAAATAAGAATACCATCGACATCGGAGAATACGAAAACCAAAAACGCGGGAGCTTAGTAAATTACCGATTATGACCACAAAAAGTTGTAGAAAAACACGAACGATGAAATTCGAGTCCAAACTCTAACCAAATCAGGAGAAACACGAATCTTAGTAAATATACCCCAATGACTACACAACATAAAAGATAAAAGATCCAATTTCATTTTAGTGTAAGATGAAACGATTTATACAAAACAACAGTATTTTATAACAATTTTAATTGCCCTGGAAAGGCTTAATGCCACATCTGCAACAATGTAAAAATGAAAACCTGCATACGATTCCATACAGTTCTACTTATAAACAAACACATTCCATCATTTAGAGTTTAGCATACAGTTCTTTGCGGCTCTAACAATAAGCACAGTCCAGCATTATAGAGAAATTAAGTTTAGCATCCTAGGCCCAGCATACAGGCAGAGGCAGAACTCTGGGAGGCAAGGGAGTCATCTGCCGCCGGGCTCCTGCTCTGAAGGAAGGCACCTCTCCTCCCATTCTGTGACACCATTGAATTAAGTTAATTGATAGCTGCCGCTGTCTTTTCAGTGGCCGACTTTCTCACTGGTCCCTGCACCTTACAAATCACACCCTCTTTAATATACTGAATATACACATTTTACAAGTGTCACACCCAGAATTAGAAACTACAACCTATTACACTGGAAGCAGACACCTTACTGATGGACAACAAAAACAAGAATTTGGCGCTAGGGCTAATCAAGACTATGCATAAATTTTCAGCCAATGCTTAGTTAATACACCAATCTGACAGCAGCTGTTAAAAAAGGGAATACTCAACCCTTAAAATAGCACAACTCCAACAAACATATAAACAGCGCTAAATTGAAAGTGTATATTTTTTAATAAAATAAATAAAAAAGAATATAGACAGTGTATACCGGTACCGGAACTATTGCATATACAGCCCTGTAATCAATTCCAGCTTAATTATAAAAATTAATTAATAATCATGCACAGATGATAAATTAGTCCAGTTAGTATGAACTTCATGCAGTTAGAATCAGCTGAAATAGTAACTTTTTTCAGTGCACTGAAGTAGATGGTTCCTTATCCAATTTAAAAGTTTTTAGAACAATGTAAATTTGTAAAGGAAACTTGGACAGGAACTGTGATCAGAAGGTGTTTAAAACAGTGAAGCACATCGGTATTTCATATCACCTTTTGTATATATATAGCCCGACTCCCAGCAGTGGGTGATTTTGGGGAACTCCCGGCTCCTGGTGCCTTCAGCACATTATTGGTGCCATATCCGGAGGATCCAAATGGGGCTTCGTAAGGGTGAATTTACTGAGTGAGGAGTGTCAGTACCGGACACCGTGAATGACGTCATTCACGGTGTCCGGTACTGACACTCCTCACTCGGTAAATTCACCCTTACGAAGCCCCATTTTGGATCCTCCGGATATGGCACCAATAATGTGCTGAAGGCACCCGGAGCCGGGAGTTCCCCAAAATCACCCACTGCTTGGAGTCGGGCTATATATATACAAAAGGTGATATGAAATACCGATGTGCTTCACTGTTTTAAACACCTTCTGATCACAGTTCCTGTCCAAGTTTCCTTTACAAATTAACATTGTTCTAAAAACTTTTAAATTGGACAAGGAACCATCTACTTCAGTGCACTGAAAAAAGTTACTATTTCAGCTGATTCTAACTGCATGAAGCTCATACTAACTGGACTAATTTATCATCTGTGCATGATTATTAATTAATTTTTATAATTAAGCTGGAATTGATTACAGGGCTGTATGTGCAATAGTACCGGTACCGGTATACACTGTCTATATTCTTTTTTATTTATTTTATTAAAAAATATACACTTTCAATTTAGCGCTGTTTATATGTTTGTTGGTACCTTACTGATGGAGCTCTTTGCTCCTGTATAGGAAATATGAGAATTTTAACTATATGAAGTTACATCTCTGACAATTACACGTAACTTCATATAGTTAGAATTCTCATGCTTCCTCTACAGGAGCAAATAACTCCATCAGTAAAGTGTTTGCTGTTAGTGTAACAGGTCGTGGGTTCTAATCCTTGGTATGACTGCTAAAGAAATGTGTGATTTAAAATAAAAAACAATGAAATGTATAAATACAGTATATACATTTTTTTCAGAACACTCCATACACACATGCACGCACGCACGCACGCACACATACATACTTATATTTATCTTAATATAGGAAATAGGGGGGCACCAATATTTATCTTGCCTTCGGGCAACTGGGACGAACTTACGCCACTGCATACAGGTAAGTATGTAATAGCATGGAACCAACATTTGACATAAAAATATACTTCTTTAGCATTTATGTCTAAGCTAGCAGGGCAGAAAATTATGTATGAAAACATTTGGCGTAGCAATAACAAAATTACAAAACACACTGCAGCATAAGCTTAGAAAAATTCTTGCACATTCTTCCACTGTTGCCCAAAAAAAACTGGGAGGTGGTTGATAGCTAGACATCAAAAGGTTGACAGTCTAAAGGTCGACATTCAAAAGGTCAACAGGGTCAGAAGGTCAACATGTGTTTTTTAAGAGTTTTTTAAATTTTTTAGAACTTTTGCTGCATTTACTATCTATGTCACAAACTATTACCTGCAGTATCCTTGTGGCGCGCAAAGCAGGGCGAGCCACCAAGCCCGAAGAATGGCGAGCAAAGCATGGCGAGTGAAGCGAGCCCTCAAGGGGATGCATTTCATCAAATTTCTATCAATGTCACAAACTATCACCATTAGTAACCTTGTGGTGAGCAAAGCGGAGCGAATCACCGCTCCTGAAGAGTGGCGAGCGAATGCATTTCAACAAATTGGGGTAAAAAATGTTTAATAACACAAAACAGCACCCAATTTTTTTTTGTGTTGACTTATTGACCCTATCGACCTTTTGGCTGTCAACCTTTTGACCCTGTCGACCTATTGTCTGTCGACCTAATGACTGTCTATCTTTTTAATGACTATCTTCTGTATCACACCCAAAAAACTAGGCTATGAAATGGTAGGCTCTAACTATGATGAAGGTACCATACTTTAAGATATACCACATTTATGGAGGTGCCACATATGTATACAGAGGTGTACAGTAGCTAGGCAACATGGTACCCGGAGTAAGGGTATGTTTTGGTGCCCACCTCCCCTGTACTAAATTGGGGGCCTAGGCAACATGTGGTGGCATGTTACATTTGAAAATAAACAATAATTAAAACTCCTAAATTGGTGACAGGGCCGTTTCTAGACCTTGTGGAGCTCAGGGTGAAAGTTTCCTTTGGGTAGCCCCCCATTTTTAAATAGGGTCAGTGCGTGCCGAAAGCTTGCAATAACAATGGCCCTCATTCCGAGTTGTTCGCTCGGTAAATTTCATCGCATCGCAGCGATTTTCCGCTTAGTGCGCATGCGCAATGTCCGCACTGCGACTGCGCCAAGTAAATTTGCTATGAAGTTAGGATTTTTACTCACGGCTTTTTCTTCGCTCAGGCGATCGTAGTGTGATTGACAGGAAATGGGTGTTTCTGGGCGGAAACAGGCCGTTTTATGGGCGTGTGGGAAAAAACGCTACCGTCTCCGGAAAAAAATGCAGGAGTGGCTGGAGAAACGGGGGAGTGTCTGGGCGAACGCTGGGTGTATTTGTGACGTCAAACCAGGAACGACAAACACTGAACTGATCGCAGATGCCGAGTAAGTCTGAAGCTACTCTGAAACTGCTACGAGGTGTGTAATCGCAATATTGCGAATACATCGTTCGCAATTTTAAGATGCTAAGATTCACTCCCAGTAGGCGGCGGCTTAGCGTGAGCAACTCTGCTAAAATCGCCTTGCGAGCGAACAACTCGGAATGACCTCCAATATATAGTCATGGCAGTATGGACAGTGTAATGGTTAGCATTAGTGCCTCACAGCACTGGGACAGGGACTGATGTGAATGGCAAAATATACTCTGTAAAGCGCTACGGGATATGTGTGCGCTTTATAAATTACTGGTAATAATAAATAAGTAATGGCTTCATTGGGAAGGTGCGTGTCCACAGAATAGTACCAATTCACAGTAGTGTCTGTTATTCATGTTATATCACTCAGTAGAGCCCTTTATAAATGTTATACTATACACGTTATGCCACACAGTAGAGCCCTTTATACACGTTACGCAATACAGTAGAGCTGATTATACATGTTACACTATGGTTGAGCCCATTATATATATTACACCATGGTAGAGTCACTACTTGTTTTGAGTGCAGTGGACAGAATCGGACTGGCTTTATGAATAATCTGCTCATCCAGATGTGGCAGTCAGGCAGTATACGCTATGAGGAAAGGTGACCAGCTATGGCTACAGGAAAACAGGTGGTGGGAGCCACCAGTACAATGGGTAGCTGGGTTTTCACCTAATGGAGAGTCACGTGAGGAATGGTGAGTTGACGGAATGCTGGGAGGATCAGCAATACAGGAAAGTCAGAGATCCCTGGCTGGAACCAGTATGATAGCTGTCAACGAGGCTGAGGAAAACAGCAATGACTGTAGATGAAGCTGAGAGCATCAGCAGTAACTGTAGATGTAGCTGAGGATATCAGCAATGACTGAAGAGGAAGCTGGGGGCATCAGCAATACTTGTAGATGAGGCTGAGGTGGTCAACAATACTTGTAGGCGAAGATGAGGGCGTCAGCAATACTTGTAGTTGAAGCCTTGGAAGTCGGCAATGCTTGTAGATGAAACTGAGGATGTCAGCAATTTGTGTGTGTGTGTGTGTGTGTGTGTGTGTGTAAGGTGGCACTGAGCCGTGTGTGTATAGGGTGGCACTAACCCCTGTGTGTGTGTGTGTGTGTGTGTGTGTGTGTGTGTGTATGGTGGCACTGACCCATGTGTGTGTGTAGGGTGGCACTGACCCATGTGTGTGTGTGTGCGTGTGCGTGTGTGCGTGTGTGTAGAGTGGCACTGACCCATGTGTGTATGTGTCTAGGGTGGCACTGACCCGTGTGTGTCTAGGGTGGCACTGACCCCTGTTTGCGTGTGTGTGTGTGTGTGTGTGTGTGTAGGGTGGCATTGAGCTGTGTTTGTGTATAGGGTGGCACTGACCCCTGTGTCTGTGTGTGTGTGTGTGTGTGTGTGTGTGTGTGTAGGGTGGCACTGACCCGTGTGTGTGTGTGTGTGTGTGTGTGTGTAGGGTGGCACTGACCTGTGTGTGTGTGTGTAGGGTGGCACTGACCCATGCGTGTGTGTGTCTAGGGTGGCACTGACCCGTGTGTGTGTGTAGGGTGGCACTGACCTGTGTGTGTGTGTGTAGGGTGGCACTGACCCATGCGTGTGTGTGTCTAGGGTGGCACTGACCCGTGTGTGTGTAGGGTGGCACTGACCTGTGTGTGTGTGTAGGGTGGCACTGACCCATGCATGTGTGTGTCTAGGGTGGCACTGACCCATTTGTGTGTCTAAGGTGGCACTGACCCCTGTTTGTGTGTGTGTAGGGTGGCACTGAGCCATGTGTGTGCATAGGGTGGCACTGACCCCTGTGACTGTGTGTTTGTGTGTGTGTGTGTGTGTGTAGGGTGGCACTGACCCATTTGTGTGTGTGTGTAGGGTGGCACTGACCCATGTGTGTGTGTCTAGGGTGGCACTGATCCGTGTGTGTGTCTAGGGTGGCACTGACCCCTGTTTGTTTGTTTGTGTGTGTGTGTGTGTGTGTGTGTAGGGTGGCACTGACCCTTGTGTTTGTGTAGGGTTGCACTGACCCGTGTGTGTGTGTAGGGTGGCAATGACTCCTTTGTGCAACTGCAGGAGAGCACTCAGAGTGGCAGCGGCTTTCCGTGCACACTCTTATAAAGTATAGAATCTCCCTGAAACTGGTTTCCGAAAGTAGGCAAGTATGAATGAAAATAATGTCCCAGAATTGCCTGAGGGGCATAGAGAGCTGTGCCGCAGAAGACTGAGGAGCAGAGAGAGCTGCAATGTAGCAGCCTGAGGTGCAGAGAGAGCTGTGCCGCAGCAGCTTGAGGTGCAGAGCGAGCTGCACCGCAGCAGCCTGAGGTGCAGAGAGAAGTGCTGCAGCAGCCTGAGAGATAGAATGAGGTGCTGCAGCTTCTAATGCAGAGAGAGGTGCTGCAGCAGCAGCTGGAGCATCAGAGCCTTCTTAGCAGTGTAGGCCCCTGGGCACAGCAATGCACTGGGGCCCCTACCCATCCTCCAGCGGTAGGGTCGGGGGGTGCTACCAGCGGAAGCTTTGATGTCCTGCGGGCGGTAGGGGGTGTTCTATCTTCCGCTCAGCATGTAGGACCTGGAGCAGTAATTTCTGTTAATTACTCCTTTACTGCACAGATGGGGTGGGAAGGATAATACTAAACTGTAGAAGGGGGCATCGGTCTGAATGAAAAGGCCCCGGTACATGACTTCCAGGGTGGTAGGAGGTGTTTAATAGAGATGAGCGGGTTCGGTTTCTCTGAATCCGAACCCGCCCGAACTTCATGTTTTTTTACACGGGTCCGAGCGACTCGGATCTTCCCGCCTTGCTCGGTTAACCCGAGCGCGCCCGAACGTCATCATCACGCTGTCGGATTCTCGCGAGGCTCGGATTCTATCGCGAGACTCGGATTCTATATAAGGAGCCGCGCGTCGTGGCCATTTTCACACGTGCATTGAGATTGATAGGGAGAGGACGTGGCTGGCGTCCTCTCCGTTTAGAAATTAAAATAGATAGGAGAGTGAGAGTGAGACACTTTTCATTTACTTACTGGAGCTTAGGAGGAGTTATACTAGTGACTGATGACCAGTGACCTGACCACCAGTGCAGTTTTATAATTTATTATTATTTAATAATCCGTTCTGTTCTTGTTCTCTGCCTAAAAAAAACGATACACAGTGACTCAGTCACACTCACATACCATATCTGTGCTCAGCCCAGTGTGCTGCATCATCTATGTATAATATCTGACTGTGCTCACACAGCTTAATTGTGGGGGAGACTGGGGAGCAGTTATAGGTTATAGCAGGAGCCAGGAGTACATATTAAACAGTGCACACTTTTGCAGCCAGAGTGCCACTGCCAGTGTGACTGACCACTGACCACTGTGACCAGTGACCTGACCACACTGACCACCAGTATAGTATATTGTGATTGAATGTCTGCCTGAAAAAGTACACTCGTCGTGTGACTTGTGTGGTGTTTTTTTATTCTATAAAAATTAAAAAACTCATTCTGCTGACAGACACTGTCCAGCAGGTCCGTCATTATATAATATATACCTGTCCGGCTGCAGTAGTGATATATATATATTTTTTATATCATTATTTATCATCCAGTCTATACTAGCAGCAGACACAGTACGGTAGTTCACGGCTGTAGCTACCTCTGTGTCGGCACTCGGCAGTCCATCCATAATTGTATACCACCTACCCGTGGTTTTTTTTTTCTTTCTTCTTTATACATACTACATCTCATTATCATCCAGTCTATATTAGCAGCAGACACAGTACAGTACGGTAGTCCACGGCTGTAGCTACCTCTGTGTCGGCACTCGGCAGTCCATCCATAATTGTATACCACCTACCCGTGTTTTTTTTTTCTTTCTTCTTTATACATACTACATCTCATTATCAACCAGTCTATATTAGCAGCAGACACAGTACGGTAGTTCACGGCTGTAGCTACCTCTGTGTCGGCACTCGGCAGTCCATCCATAATTGTATACCACCTACCCGTGGTTTTTTTTTTCTTTCTTCTTTATACATACATACTACATCTCATTATCATCCAGTCTATATTAGCAGCAGACACAGTACAGTACGGTAGTCCACGGCTGTAGCTACCTCTGTGTCGGCACTCGGCAGTCCATCCATAATTGTATACCACCTACCCGTGGTTTTTTTTTTCTTTCTTCTTTATACATACTACATCTCATTATCAACCAGTCTATATTAGCAGCAGACACAGTACAGTACGGTAGTCCACGGCTGTAGCTACCTCTGTGTCGGCACTCGGCAGTCCATCCATAATTGTATACCACCTACCCGTGGTTTTTTTTTCTTTCTTCTTTATACATACTACATCTCATTATCATCCAGTCTATATTAGCAGCAGACACAGTACAGTACGGTAGTCCACGGCTGTAGCTACCTCTGTGTCGGCACTCGGCAGTCCATCCATAATTGTATACCACCTACCCGTGGTTTTTTTTCTTTCTTCTTTATACATACTACATCTCATTATCAACCAGTCTATATTAGCAGCAGACACAGTACAGTACGGTAGTCCACGGCTGTAGCTACCTCTGTGTCGGCACTCGGCAGTCCATCCATAATTGTATACCACCTACCCGTGGTTTTTTTTTTTCTTTCTTCTTTATACATACTACATCTCATTATCATCCAGTCTATATTAGCAGCAGACACAGTACAGTACGGTAGTCCACGGCTGTAGCTACCTCTGTGTCGGCATTCGGCAGTCCATCCATAATTGTATACCACCTACCCGTGGTTTTTTTTTTCTTTCTTCTTTATACATACTACATCTCATTATCATCCAGTCTATATTAGCAGCAGACACAGTACAGTACGGTAGTCCACGGCTGTAGCTACCTCTGTGTCGGCACTCGGCACTCGGCAGTCCATCCATAATTGTATACCACCTACCCGTGGTTTTTTTTTTCTTTCTTCTTTATACATACTACATCTCATTATCAACCAGTCTATATTAGCAGCAGACACAGTACAGTACGGTAGTCCACGGCTGTAGCTACCTCTGTGTCGGCACTCGGCAGTCCATCCATAATTGTATACCACCTACCCGTGGTTTTTTTTTTCTTTCTTCTTTATACATACTACATCTCATTATCATCCAGTCTATATTAGCAGCAGACACAGTACAGTACGGTAGTCCACGGCTGTAGCTACCTCTGTGTCGGCACTCGGCAGTCCATCCATAATTGTATACCACCTACCCGTGGTTTTTTTTTTCTTTCTTCTTTATACATACTACATCTCATTATCAACCAGTCTATATTAGCAGCAGACACAGTACAGTACGGTAGTCCACGGCTGTAGCTACCTCTGTGTCGGCACTCGGCAGTCCATCCATAATTGTATACCACCTACCCGTGGTTTTTTTTTCTTTCTTCTTTATACATACAACATCTCATTATCATCCAGTCTATATTAGCAGCAGACACAGTACAGTACGGTAGTCCACGGCTGTAGCTACCTCTGTGTCGGCACTCGGCAGTCCATCCATAATTGTATACCACCTACCCGTGGTTTTTTTTTTCTTTCTTCTTTATACATACTACATCTCATTATCATCCAGTCTATATTAGCAGCAGACACAGTACAGTACGGTAGTCCACGGCTGTAGCTACCTCTGTGTCGGCACTCGGCAGTCCATCCATAATTGTATACTAGTATCCATCCATCTCCATTGTTTACCTGAGGTGCCTTTTAGTTGTGCCTATTAAAATATGGAGAACAAAAATGTTGAGGTTCCAAAATTAGGGAAAGATCAAGATCCACTTCCACCTCGTGCTGAAGCTGCTGCCACTAGTCATGGCCGAGACGATGAAATGCCAGCAACGTCGTCTGCCAAGGCCGATGCCCAATGTCATAGTACAGAGCATGTCAAATCCAAAACACCAAATATCAGTAAAAAAAGGACTCCAAAACCTAAAATAAAATTGTCGGAGGAGAAGCGTAAACTTGCCAATATGCCATTTACCACACGGAGTGGCAAGGAACGGCTGAGGCCCTGGCCTATGTTCATGGCTAGTGGTTCAGCTTCACATGAGGATGGAAGCACTCAGCCTCTCGCTAGAAAAATGAAAAGACTCAAGCTGGCAAAAGCAGCACAGCAAAGAACTGTGCATTCTTCGAAATCCCAAATCCACAAGGAGAGTCCAATTGTGTCGGTTGCGATGCCTGACCTTCCCAACACTGGACGTGAAGAGCATGCGCCTTCCACCATTTGCACGCCCCCTGCAAGTGCTGGAAGGAGCACCCGCAGTCCAGTTCCTGATAGTCAGATTGAAGATGTCAGTGTTGAAGTACACCAGGATGAGGAGGATATGGGTGTTGCTGGCGCTGGGGAGGAAATTGACCAGGAGGATTCTGATGGTGAGGTGGTTTGTTTAAGTCAGGCACCCGGGGAGACACCTGTTGTCCGTGGGAGGAATATGGCCGTTGACATGCCTGGTGAAAATACCAAAAAAATCAGCTCTTCGGTGTGGAAGTATTTCAACAGAAATGCGGACAACATTTGTCAAGCCGTGTGTTGCCTTTGTCAAGCTGTAATAAGTAGGGGTAAGGACGTTAACCACCTCGGAACATCCTCCCTTATACGTCACCTGCAGCGCATTCATAATAAGTCAGTGACAAGTTCAAAAACTTTGGGCGACAGCGGAAGCAGTCCACTGACCAGTAAATCCCTTCCTCTTGTAACCAAGCTCACGCAAACCACCCCACCAACTCCCTCAGTGTCAATTTCCTCCTTCCCCAGGAATGCCAATAGTCCTGCAGGCCATGTCACTGGCAATTCTGACGAGTCCTCTCCTGCCTGGGATTCCTCCGATGCATCCTTGCGTGTAACGCCTACTGCTGCTGGCGCTGCTGTTGTTGCTGCTGGGAGTCGATGGTCATCCCAGAGGGGAAGTCGTAAGCCCACTGGTACTACTTCCAGTAAGCAACTGACTGTTCAACAGTCCTTTGCGAGGAAGATGAAATATCACAGCAGTCATCCTGCTGCAAAGCGGATAACTGAGGCCTTGACAACTATGTTGGTGTTAGACGTGCGTCCGGTATCCGCCGTTAGTTCACAGGGAACTAGACAATTTATTGAGGCAGTGTGCCCCCGTTACCAAATACCATCTAGGTTCCACTTCTCTAGGCAGGCGATACCGAGAATGTACACGGACGTCAGAAAAAGACTCACCAGTGTCCTAAAAAATGCAGTTGTACCCAATGTCCACTTAACCACGGACATGTGGACAAGTGGAGCAGGGCAGGGTCAGGACTATATGACTGTGACAGCCCACTGGGTAGACGTATGGACTCCCGCCGCAAGAACAGCAGCGGCGGCACCAGTAGCAGCATCTCGCAAACGCCAACTCTTTCCTAGGCAGGCTACGCTTTGTATCACCGGTTTCCAGAATACGCACACAGCTGAAAACCTCTTACGGCAACTGAGGAAGATCATCGCGGAATGGCTTACCCCAATTGGACTCTCCTGTGGATTTGTGGCATCGGACAACGCCAGCAATATTGTGTGTGCATTAAATATGGGCAAATTCCAGCACGTCCCATGTTTTGCACATACCTTGAATTTGGTGGTGCAGAATTATTTAAAAAACGACAGGGGCGTGCAAGAGATGCTGTCGGTGGCCAGAAAAATTGCGGGACACTTTCGGCGTACAGGCACCACGTACAGAAGACTGGAGCACCACCAAAAACTACTGAACCTGCCCTGCCATCATCTGAAGCAAGAAGTGGTAACGAGGTGGAATTCAACCCTCTATATGCTTCAGAGGTTGGAGGAGCAGCAAAAGGCCATTCAAGCCTATACAATTGAGCACGATATAGGAGGTGGAATGCACCTGTCTCAAGCGCAGTGGAGAATGATTTCAACGTTGTGCAAGGTTCTGATGCCCTTTGAACTTGCCACACGTGAAGTCAGTTCAGACACTGCCAGCCTGAGTCAGGTCATTCCCCTCATCAGGCTTTTGCAGAAGAAGCTGGAGACATTGAAGGAGGAGCTAACACGGAGCGATTCCGCTAGGCATGTGGGACTTGTGGATGGAGCCCTTAATTCGCTTAACAAGGATTCACGGGTGGTCAATCTGTTGAAATCAGAGCACTACATTTTGGCCACCGTGCTCGATCCTAGATTTAAAGCCTACCTTGGATCTCTCTTTCCGGCAGACACAAGTCTGCTGGGGTTGAAAGACCTGCTGGTGAGAAAATTGTCAAGTCAAGCGGAACGCGACCTGTCAACATCTCCTCCTTCACATTCTCCCGCAACTGGGGGTGCGAGGAAAAGGCTCAGAATTCCGAGCCCACCCACTGGCGGTGATGCAGGGCAGTCTGGAGCGACTGCTGATGCTGACATCTGGTCCGGACTGAAGGACCTGACAACGATTACGGACATGTCGTCTACTGTCACTGCATATGATTCTCTCAACATTGAAAGAATGGTGGAGGATTATATGAGTGACCGCATCCAAGTAGGCACGTCACACAGTCCGTACTTATACTGGCAGGAAAAAGAGGCAATTTGGAGGCCCTTGCACAAACTGGCTTTATTCTACCTAAGTTGCCCTCCCACAAGTGTGTACTCCGAAAGAGTGTTTAGTGCCGCCGCTCACCTTGTCAGCAATCGGCGTACGAGGTTACATCCAGAAAATGTGGAGAAGATGATGTTCATTAAAATTAATTATAATCAATTCCTCCGCGGAGACATTGACCAGCAGCAATTGCCTCCACAAAGTACACAGGGAGCTGAGATGGTGGATTCCAGTGGGGACGAATTGATAATCTGTGAGGAGGGGGATGTACACGGTGATATATCGGAGGATGATGATGAGGTGGACATCTTGCCTCTGTAGAGCCAGTTTGTGCAAGGAGAGATTAATTGCTTCTTTTTTGGTGGGGGTCCAAACCAACCCGTCATATCAGTCACAGTCGTGTGGCAGACCCTGTCACTGAAATGATGGGTTGGTTAAAGTGTGCATGTCCTGTTTATACAACATAAGGGTGGGTGGGAGGGCCCAAGGACAATTCCATCTTGCACCTCTTTTTTCTTTAATTTTTCTTTGCGTCATGTGCTGTTTGGGGAGGGTTTTTTGGAAGGGACATCCTGCGTGACACTGCAGTGCCACTCCTAGATGGGCCCGGTGTTTGTGTCGGCCACTAGGGTCGCTTATCTTACTCACACAGCTACCTCATTGCGCCTCTTTTTTTCTTTGCGTCATGTGCTGTTTGGGGAGGGTTTTTTGGAAGGGACATCCTGCGTGACACTGCAGTGACACTCCTAGATGGGCCAGGTGTTTGTGTCGGCCACTAGGGTCGCTTATCTTACTCACACAGCTACCTCATTGCGCCTCTTTTTTTCTTTGCGTCATGTGCTGTTTGGGGAGGGTTTTTTGGAAGGGACATCCTGCGTGACACTGCAGTGACACTCCTAGATGGGCCCAGTGTTTGTGTCGGCCACTAGGGTCGCTTATCTTACTCACACAGCTACCTCATTGCGCCTCTTTTTTTCTTTGCGTCATGTGCTGTTTGGGGAGGGTTTTTTGGAAGGGACATCCTGCGTGACACTGCAGTGCCACTCCTAGATGGGCCCGGTGTTTGTGTCGGCCACTAGGGTCGCTTATCTTACTCACACAGCTACCTCATTGCGCCTCTTTTTTTCTTTGCGTCATGTGCTGTTTGGGGAGGGTTTTTTGGAAGGGACATCCTGCGTGACACTGCAGTGACACTCCTAGATGGGCCCGGTGATTGTGTCGGCCACTAGGGTCGCTTATCTTACTCACACAGCTACCTCATTGCGCCTCTTTTTTTCTTTGCGTCATGTGCTGTTTGGGGAGGGTTTTTTGGAAGGGACATCCTGCGTGACACTGCAGTGCCACTCCTAGATGGGCCCGGTGTTTGTGTCGGCCACTAGGGTCGCTTATCTTACTCACACAGCTACCTCATTGCGCCTCTTTTTTTCTTTGCGTCATGTGCTGTTTGGGGAGGGTTTTTTGGAAGGGACATCCTGCGTGACACTGCAGTGACACTCCTAGATGGGCCCGCTGTTTGTGTCGGCCACTAGGGTCGCTTATCTTACTCACACAGCTACCTCATTGCGCCTCTTTTTTTCTTTGCGTCATGTGCTGTTTGGGGAGGGTTTTTTGAAAGGGACATCCTGCGTGACACTGCAGTGACACTCCTAGATGGGCCCGGTGTTTGTGTCGGCCACTAGGGTCGCTTATCTTACTCACACAGCTACCTCATTGCGCCTCTTTTTTTCTTTGCGTCATGTGCTGTTTGGGGAGGGTTTTTTGGAAGGGACATCCTGCGTGACACTGCAGTGCCACTCCTAGATGGGCCCGGTGTTTGTGTCGGCCACTAGGGTCGCTTATCTTACTCACACAGCTACCTCATTGCGCCTCTTTTTTTCTTTGCGTCATGTGCTGTTTGGGGAGGGTTTTTTGGAAGGGACATCCTGCGTGACACTGCAGTGACACTCCTAGATGGGCCTGGTGTTTGTGTCGGCCACTAGGGTCGCTTATCTTACTCACACAGCTACCTCATTGCGCCTCTTTTTTTCTTTGCGTCATGTGCTGTTTGGGGAGGGTTTTTTGGAAGGGACATCCTGCGTGACACTGCAGTGCCACTCCTAGATGGGCCCGGTGTTTGTGTCGGCCACTAGGGTCGCTTATCTTACTCACACAGCTACCTCATTGCGCTTCTTTTTTTCTTTGCGTCATGTGCTGTTTGGGGAGGGTTTTTTGGAAGGGACATCCTGCGTGACACTGCAGTGCCACTCCTAGATGGGCCAGGTGTTTGTGTTGGCCACTAGGGTCGCTTGGCTTAGTCATCCAGCAACCTCGGTGCAAATTTTAGGACTAAAAATAATATTGTGAGGTGTGAGGTATTCAGAATAGACTGAAAATGAGTGGAAATTATGGTTTTTGAGGTTAATAATACTTTGGGATCAAAATGACCCCCAAATTCTATGATTTAAGCTGTTTTTTAGGTTTTTTGAAAAAAAACACCCGAATCCAAAACACACCCGAATCCGACAAAAAAAATTCGGTTAGGTTTTGCCAAAACGCGGTCGAACCCAAAACACGGCCGCGGAACCGAACCCAAAACCAAAACACAAAACCCGAAAAATTTCCGGCGCTCATCTCTAGTGTTTAATACACAGGGGAGGGGTGGATAGTGGAGTGGGCTTAATATTCATAATTTTCCGGGGGTCAGGGCAGCTTGCTTGACTGCAGATATCTCCAGTTCCTGGATATAGATTTCTTAGCTTTAATGAGATAAAAAAAAAGCTAGAAAGTCCCACCTTTCAGGGGGTACTGGGGACACCTTTCAGGAGATACTGGGGACACCTTTCAGGAGGTGCTGGGGACTTGTGGATCAGAGCTCAGGAGCCAGAGCAATCCACCAACAAAAATATAAAAATGCATACTAGGCGTGTGGAGCTGGAGCAGAGATCATCTGCTTGAAGGCTGATATCTCAGGTTCTGGGCACAGTAGAGACATGCTACCAGTGTCCACCAGAAGGGGAGAGTCACATCTTTTGGAGTATAGTCTCAGAAAAACTCTAAGTCATACAGAACTTAAGATATCTGTCTGGGAAGAACAAGTAACAGGCTTGGATGGGTACCACTGCTTTGAAGTCGGATATCTCCGGTTCCCCAAGGCCGATTTTCAAAAATCTGGTACCCCTGGAAAGAGGGGACACTCAGCTATCAGCCTAGGGCCCTATTACTCCTGGGGCCCTTGGGCAAGAGCCCATTGAGCCCATACGAAAAGACGGCCCTGTGGAGCATAGAAAGGTGCTGCAGCATCAATGTAGAGAGAAGTGCTGCAGCAGCCGGGGTAGAGAGAGGTGCTGCGGCAGCTGGGGCTGAGAGAGAGGCTGCGGCAGACAGGGCATAAAGACGTGCTGCAGCTTCCAGGAAAGAGAGAGATGCTACAGCAGCGGGGAAAGTGGTGCTGCAGGACAGAAGTAACCCTGCTGCACAGCTACAAGCAGACAGTGAGACATATAAAGAAGGCAAGCAGAGCTTTGGCATGTTCCCGCTGTCAGAGTCTCCTGCTGTTGCCTCTGTCCTGCCCTGTTCCCTACCTCTTCTCCAAGTCAGTGTGCACCCCTGTGCCTCTCCTTCTCCTGCTCTGTCGGTACAGTGGCCTGCGGGAAGGGGTGGGCGTTGAAAGGCAGCAGCGCGCCCTCTAACATTTTCGGTGCCTGAAACATGCACCAGAGCCACCCTCGCTACACCCCTGCATTTATACAGTGCTGTATGTTTATAATTGATAAAACAAAACTCACCAGGCTGAGGCTGTGGTGGTGGCCCATCAGTATCATACACATTCCATCCATATACATATTGCACAGTGATAAAAAAAAAATCAACTAATTAGATCCTCTCATTTTTCAAACACAGCCTGTAACATGGCAGTTAGGAGCTGATTAGTTGGTACTAGGGATGAGCGGGTTCAGTTCCCTGAGAACCGAACCCTCCTGAACTTCATGTCCCGCCAGACTCGGAAACCAGAATGAGGCAAAACATCATCATCCTGCTGTCAGATTCTCACAGGCTTTGGATCCCATATAAACAGCCGCGTGTCGCCGCCATTTTCACTCCGGACTTGGAGAGTGAGGGAGACCGACCTCTGTCTCTCTCTGTGGGTGGTGGCGTCGGGTTAGTGTGTGCTCTGTTGGGGTGCTGTTGCTGTCAATGTGGTGTATCTGTGCTGTGTTAGGGGTGCTATCCTGGCTGTCCTAGCTGTCACTATTGTTACTGCTTGGTGCTGCAGCTGTACATGTGTGTGCTGTCCTGGCTGTCACTGTGTTGTACAGGGGGCAGAGACACTGTGAAATATAGGGGTGCTGATGTCTTAATAATATTACACTGGCCCTGTTGCCATAAAAATTTGGGTGCAGTTCTCTTACACATTAAAAGCACACTGCTCCTGTATGCTGTAAAATATAGTGGTGCCGATGTCTTAATAACATTACACTGGCCCTGTCTGCTATAAAAGTTTGGGTGCAGTTAAAAATTAAAAGCACACTGCTCCTGTATGCTGTGAAATATAGGGGTGCTGATGTCTTAATAACATTACACTGGCCCTGTCTGCTATAAATGTTTGGGTGCAGTTCTTACAGGTTTAAAGCACACTGTTCCTGTACGCTGTGAAATAAAGGGATGCTGATGTATTAATAACATTACACTGACCCTGCCTGCTATAAAAATGTAGGTGCAGTTAAAAATTAAAAGCACACTGTTCCTGTATGCTGTGAAATATAGGGGTGCTGATGTCTTAATACCATTACACTGGCCCTGTCTGCTATAAAAATTTGGGTACAATTAAAAATTAAAAGCACACTGCTCCTGTATGCTGTAAGAATACAGGGGCACTGTGAAAATAAAGATGTACTGTTCTGTGTGTTGTAATGATAAAGGGGTGCTATCCTGAGAATGGAGAACAACAATTTGGAGGAAAAAATAGTGGAAGATCGGAAACCACTTCCAGTACCCAGTACTAGTGCTGAAGCTGCTGCTGCCACCAGTCATGACATTGATGATGCAAAACCATCAACTTCGTCTGCTAAGGTCGATGCCCAATGTCATAGAGGGCATGTAAAATCCACAAAGCAAAAATTAATAATCAGAAAAAAAAGAAATTATCTGATGAGAAACGTAAAATTGGCAATATGCCATTAACGACACTAAGTGGCAAAGATAGGCTAAGGCCTTGGCCTATGTTCATGATTGGTGGCTCAGCTTCTCAAGGGGATGGAAGCCCTCCTCCCTCTCGAAAAATACAAACAAATTAAGCTTGTTAAAGCACAGGAAAAAACAACTGTGTGTTCATCCCTAAGGAGAGTCCAAGTGTGTCTGCAGTTGTGATGTCTAGGCCTGGCCTTCCCAACACTGGACGGGAAGAGGTGGCTCCTTCCATCATTTGCACACCCTCTGCAAGTGCTGGAAGGAGCACCCTCAGTCCAGTTTCTGATATTCAAATTGAAGATATCACTGTTGAAGTACACCAGGATGAGGATATGGGTGTTGCTGGCGCTGAGGAGGAAGTTGACGAGGAGGATTCTGATGGTTATGTGGTATGTTTAAATCAGGCACTGGGAGAGACAGTTGTCCGTGAGATGAGAAAGCCCATTGTCATGCCTGGGCAAAATACCAAAAAAGCCACGGTGTGGAATTATTTCTCCACAAATCCATACAACAGGTGTCAAGCCGTGTGTTGCCTTTGTCAATCTGTAATACGTAGGAGTAAGAACGTTAACCACCTAGGAACATCCTCCCTTATACGTCACCTGCAGCACATTCATCAGAAGACATTGTCAAGTTCAGAAACTTTGAGTAAGAGCGTAAGCAGTCCACTGACACCTAAATTCCTTATTCCTCTTGTACTCAAGCTCCTGCAAGCCACACCACCAACTCCCTCAACGTCAATTTCCTCCTCAGTCAGGAACGTCAGTAGTCCTGCAGGCCATGTCACTGGCAAGACTGACGAGTCCTCTCCTAACCAGGATTCCTCTGGAGGATCCTTGAATGGTACGCCTACTGCTGCTGCCGCTGCTGTTGTTGCTGCTGGGAGTCGATCGCGATCCCAGAGGGGTAGTCGGAAGACCACTTGTACTACTTCAACTAAGCAACTGACTGTCTAACAGTCCTTTGCGAGGAAGATGAAATATAACAGCAGTCATCCTGATGCAAAGCGGATAACTGAGGCCTCGACAGCTATGTTGGTGTTAGACGTGTGTCCGGTATCCGTCATTAGTTCAGTGTGACTTAGAGAATTGTTTGAGGTACCGTGTTCCCGGTATCAAATCCCATCTAGGTTCCACTTCTCTAGGCAGGCGATACCGAGAATGTACAGAGACATCAGAAAAAGGGTCCTCAGTGTCCTGCAAAATGCAGTTGTACCCACTATCAACTTAACCATGGACATGCAGACAAGTGGAGCAGGGCAAACTAAGAACTACATGACTGTGACAGTCCACTGGGTAGATGTATTGCCACCTGAAGCAACAACAGCAGTGATACCAGTAACAGCATCTCACAAACGCCAGCTCATTCCTAGGCAGGCTACGCTTTGTATCACTGGTTTCCAAAAGAGGCAGACCGTTGACAACATTTTACGGAAACTGGGGGACATCATCACACAATGGCTTACCCCACGTAGACTCTCATGGGGATTTGTGATATTGGACAAAGACACCAATATTGTGCATGCATTACATCTGGGCAAATATCAGCATGTCCCATGTTTTGCACATACAATTAATTTGGTGGTGCAGAATTTTTTTTTTAAATTACAGGTGCATGCAGGAGATGCTGTCGGTGGCCTGAAAAATAGCTGGCCACTTTCGGCATTCAGCCACTGCATGCCGAAGACTGGAGCACCAGCAAACACTCCTGAACCTGCCCTGCCATCACCTGAAGCAAGAGGTGATAACGAGGTGGAATTCAACACTCTACAGTATATGCTTCAGAGGATAGAGGAGCAGCAAAAGTCCATTCAAGCCTATATATCCAACTACGATATAGGCAAAGGAGGGGAAATTCACCTAACTCAAGCGCAGTGGAGAATGATTTCCGTGTTGTGCAAGGTTCTCCAACACTTTGAACTTGCCACACGTGAAGTCAGTTCAGACACTGCCAGCTTGAGTCATGTCATTCCCCTCATCAGGATTTTGCAGAAACAGCTGGAGAAATTGAAGGAGTAGCTAAGATGGAGCGATTCCGCTAAGTATGTGGGACTTGTGGATTGAGCCCTTCATTCGCTTTGACAGGATTCAAGGGTGGTCAATCTGCTGAAATCAGAGCATTACATTTTGGCCACCATGCTTGATCCTAGGTTTAAAGCACACATTGTATCTCTCTTTCCAGCAGACACAAGTCTGCAGAGGTGCAAAGACCTGCTGGTGAGAAAATTGTCAACTCATGCGGAACGTGACCCGTCAACAGCTCCTCCTTCATTTTCTCCCGAAACTAGGGCTGCGAGGAAAAAGAGAAAACTTCTTAGACCACTCGCTGGCGGTGATGCAGGGCAGTCAGGTGCAAGTGTTGACATCTGGTCCAGACTGAAGGACCTGCCAACGATTACTGACATGTCTACTTTCACTGCATATGATGCTGTCACCATTGAAAGAATGGTGGAGTATTATATCGGTGACAGCATCCAAGTAGGCATGTCAGACAGTCTGTATGTATAATGGCAGGATAAAGAGGCAATTTGTTGGCCCTTGCACAAACTGGCTTTATTTTACCTAAGTTGCCCCCGCTCCAGTGTGTACTCCTAAAGAGTGTTTACTGCAGCCGGTAACCTTTTTTAGCGATCAGCGTAGGAGGTTACTTCCTAAAAATGTGGAGAAGATGATGTTCATCAAAATGAATTATAAATTGCTCCAGGGAGACATTTACCAGCAATTGCCTCCAGAAAGTACACAGGGACCTTTGATGGTGGATTCAAGTGGGGACGAATTAATACTCTGTGAGGAGGATGTACACTCTGAAAGGGGTGAGGAATCGGAGGATGAGGATGAGGTTGACATCTTGCCTCTGTAGAGCCAATTTGTGCAAGGAGAGATTGATTGCTTCTTTTTTGGTGGGTGCCCAAACAAACCAATCATTTCAGCCACAGTCGTGTGACAGACCCTGTTGTTGAAATGATTGGTTTGTTAAAGTGTGCATGTCCTGTTTATACAACATAAGGGTGGGTGGAAGAGCCCAAGGACAATTCCATCTTGCACCTCTTATTTTTTTTCTTTGCATGATGTACTGTTTGGAGCCTACTTTATAAAAGTGCCATCCTGTCTGCCACTGCAGTGCCACTCCTAAGATGGGCCAGGTGTTTGTGCCGCCCACTTGTGTCACTTAGCTTAGTCATCCAGCTACCTCGTTGCACCTCTTTTTCTTCTTTGCATTATGTGCTCTTTGGTGCCTAGTTTTTAAAATATCCATCCTCTCTGCCACTGCAGTGCCACTTCTAGATTGGCCAGGTGTTTGTGCCGCCCACTTGTGTCGCTTAGCTTAGTCATCCAGTGACCTCGGTGCAACCTTTTGGCCTAAAAATAATATTGTGAGGTGTGAGGTGTTCAGAATAGTCTGGAAATGAATGTTATTGAGGTTAATAATACCGTAGGATCAAAATTACCCCCAAATTCTGTGATTTTAGCTGTTTTGTGTTTTTTTCAAAAATCATCCAGATCCAAAACCAAAACCCGAAAGGGTGGTTTTGGCAAGACCAATCCAGATCCAAAACATGAGCATTTATCACTCTCAGAGGCTTCATAAATCTGCCCAATAGTATATAAATATGAGTAAATTCACAATATTTTAATTACGAATTAATAATGTGCCATTTATAAATTAGTGTATAAAAAATATTTTTTTAATGATAAAAGAAGAAAAATAGATTGGTCTACAGTGGTTTCATTTCACGATTGCCCATTACATAACTAAATTGAAGAGAATTAATCATTACTACAGTAAATTATAACACATTTGCATTACTAAATTAATACCTAAGTAATACATTGAGCTTGGTTGACTCAGTCTGCTCCCTGCTCTCAGTACCACTCTTGACCACACCTTCTGTCCCCTACCTCCATTTTATCCTACACCCCACTCTGCTCCAACTTATACCTCATCCCACTCTGTCCTGTTCCCCGATCCCATACTTACCCCATTCCTGGTGGCCAACCACGTCCTCCACTTGCTGTTCCTGCAGAGTTAATCACACCTGCAATAGGGGAAAGTATGGCTCCTGCCTGGTACTACTCAGCCACCACCTCAGCAAGAAATGGTACAGTTGCCACTACTGCTGGACTGTGAGATGGGACCCACTGGTGAAAGCAGATTCCGCATGATGCATATGGCTGAATTACAGCATAGCTGCCTGGAGCACTGCCAATTCTTTGCAAGCTCTGATCTCTGTAGACCAGCTAAGAGCGCTATCTATATAATTATGTAAGTAGTTTTGGGGTTTTTTGTTTTTTTTTGGGGGGGGGGAACCAAGCTACAACTTGCCTCTGGACGAGTTTGATGAACTTACATTCCTGGCACCAAATCAGTATACAAAATCAGCTCGAGAAAGTCTGCAGTGATGGACAAAATGCATCGGTGAACCTGTATCTGAATGTGTCATTGAATGATTACATACAGTACCGTGTTATCATCTGTAGAAAATGAGGAGAAATTGATTCTGTGCTGCCTTAAGGACTTTCCTTCCTGCATACATTGGGAGATTAATATCCCGGGTGGCTAACACAAAAGTTGTGAAGCAACAAAGCAGTACCATGTACTAGTAAACAAAGAACTTACTCCATACCTTTAAATTTTGTTGGTACCAGTGCTGGAATAAGGGATGGGCAGTTATCACGGGGCCCCCATACATTAGGGGCCCCCACAGACAGCTGTCAGTCTCACAGGATACTGCATTGAAATCCCGCGAGACACTAAGGGAGAGCAGACCACTTGCTATGCTGCGGTGCACTGCGCTGACAAGGTAAAGAGGTCTATGTGTTTGTGTGTGGTGTTTGTCTCAGGTGGGGGGGGGTGCTCAGGGGTGTTAACAGCTACTTTAGTAGTGGGGGTCCCCACAAATGCATTGCCCCTGGGCCCCTGCTAACCTTAATCCAGCTCTGGTTGGTACTCAGAAACTTGATGTACTGTAGTGTCAAGAATGGGGGCTCTTTTATAACTCCCTTTGGTTCTTCTACTAATATATAAATGTGTGTAAATAATATTTTATGTGGCATTCAAATAAATGTAATTTAAATACAATGGTCTATTTTTGTGTGCATAAATTTGCATAACCATACATCATATGGGCTCAGTCATAAACCCTGACTTACATCACAATGCTAAAGTGAACTGATATTGCAGATAGTGGGGTAGGTGCAGTGGCGTATCTACAGAGGAGAGGACCAGTGTGCAGTCTCCGTGTGTGGGCCCCCTCCTCTCCTGTAGCCGGCAGTGATGTTAATGCTCTGAGCACTAGAGACTGTGGCACAGTGCCAGAGACAACAGCACTTGTGCAAGTGTCCAGGAAAATGGTGCGGCGGACATTTTTCCGGAGACCTGTGCAAGTGCTGTTTTTCTGGTTGCAAAAAAAGTACTTTTGAATCGTGGAATCTTCCATTGGCTGGTGCTTTCCTTTATGATGGCTGTGTAAGTATCCCAAATTAGAACCATTAATTTCTACACCTCCCTGCAGCGATGTTTGGTGAGGTGAGGCAGAGCATTTCCTGTCATACTAACATATATGAAACTCCCTTTTGGTAGTGATTATCTTTGTTATATGTAAAATAAATAGATTTAATGTTGTAAATAATAATTGTGTGTATATATAGATGCATTTTAAAGTTTATTCAGTCTTAATGACCAGTGAAAGGGTCATGTGGGAGTGTCTATTGGGCCTAATTCAGACCTGATCAGTGCTGTGCTATTTAGCACAGCAGCTGATCAGGTCTGAACTGCGCATGCGCCGGTGCCGCAGTGCACCGGCGCATGGCAGACAACCAACGGCTGTCTTCGGCTTGCGATCGCCTCTGCCTGATTGACAGGCATAGGTGGTCACTGGGCTGGACAGCAACATTTGGCCGCTGTTTGGGGGGGTGCAGTCCGGGCAACGCAGGCGTGACGAGTAGCTCCCAGCCATCGCGCAGAAGCTGCGCTGGCTGGGAGCTTCTCTTCCCGTACAAAAGCATCGCTGCTGTGCGATGCTTTTTTACTGATGTGATGCGGCTGGGCCTGACATGTGGGATGGACTAGCCCTGTACTGGACATCCTCCCGCATGTCAGTGTGCCTGGTCGTAGCCGTGCAAAATTTTGCACGGCTACGATCAGGTTTGAATTAGGCCCAGTATGCAGCTGGCTGTGAGGTGATCTGATGATTTCCATGGTAATCCAAGGAAACTATAAATAGCACTGAGTCTTGGACAGGAACGAGTGGGTCTGAGGTGTCACGATCCGGGTATCTGGACGCCATTACTTACCCTTCAGATGCCTCCTAAGGCTGGCTCAGCATTCCAGGACCGGATCCCGCTGTTTCTGAGTTTCCACATGCAGAATGTCAGAGTGGTGATTTCATCAGCCGCGGCCTCCGCTGTGCCCGCGTGGTTAAATGTGCGCTTGTCAGTCTGGCGTCTCCTGTCTCCTGTGGCCGGCGTCGCCATTACTGTTTCAATTCTCACATGGATTACAAACCAAACTTCCCTCCAAGTGTCTGCATGGGCGCAGCCATCTTGGTTTTTGTCATCTGATCATTTCCACCAATCTGCTGTCTGTATTGTTGATTTGCATAATTGCCTAGCCAACCCCTTCCTTGCTGCAGGTATAAGTAAGCTGTGCCTGAACAAGGAAGGCGTCAGTGCTTTGGTTGTCTAACCTAGTTCCAGTTTGTCTCTCTCCTGTGGTTGTCTTCCAGGTTCCAGCTCCTGTCTCCAGACTTCTGCTATAGAGACCCGCACCAGCATTCCATCTGCGGTGTAGCCTGACTCTCCGATCCATTCTGGACTCACCTGTTTCCAGCTACAGCAATCACCTGCTTCCAGCCGAGCTTCCAGCAGTGTACAACTTCTCTTAAAGGGCCGGTGTCCTTTCTGCAGTTTACCACTCTCCACCGGTATTATTATTTCATCGCTCTCAAGTCAATCACCTGCTTCCAGCCCAGCTTCCAGCAGTGTACAGCTTCCCTTAAAGGGCCGGTGTCCTTTCTGCAGTTTACCACTCTCCACCGGTATTATTATTTCATCGCTCTCAAGTTCGTTTATTATTTAACTGGTTCCAGCCAGTATCCACTCCGTACCAACAACAGTCTGGTTCCAGCCAGTATCCACAGCAGCCGTTTTATCTTCAGCAGCCCAGCCTTTCCTGGAACACCAGCTGGTACGATCCTGGGTTCTCTCCATTGCTACAGTCAGGCCTGGTAAGGACTTTCCAACTAGAAGATTATTAGAACTGTCTCACACTACCAGTGCCTGTGGCCCTTGCCACCCTGTAGTACCCAGGAACTGTATTATTGCCCTGCTGACTTTTATGTTTTCTTATTTTCTGCTGTGTTACGGAGTTTGTCATAATAAACATCATTGACTTTTATCCTGGTTGTCGTGGTCACGCCTTCGGGCAGTTATTCTACATGTTACTTACATGTCTAGGGGTCTGATACAACCTCCCAGGTTCCGTTACATCTCAGCCCCTACAACTGAGGTTGCCTCCCGTCAACTCAGGCCCTCAGTTGTGACAGTAAGCACTGACCTAATGAATCCAGCCGGAGACCAGGATCAAGCGGCCAGGCCGATGCAAGAACTGGCAGCCCGACTTGAACATCAGGAGGCTGCACAGGGCCACATCATCCGCTGTCTCCAGGATCTCTCCACACGGCTGGATGGGATTCAAACGACCCTCCGTGGACCTGGCACGTCCGGTGCGTCCACTACAGTGACACCAGCTGTAACCCCACCCACCTTACCCATTTCCAGTCCACATCTTCATCTTCCAACGCCAGCAAAATTTGATGGATCTCCAAGGTTCTGCAGGGGATTTCTCAATCAATGTGAAATCCACTTTGAGCTTCTACCTGGCAATTTCTTCAGTGACCGTACCAAAATTGCCTATATCATCTCCCTTCTCAGTGGCTCAGCCCTTGACTGGGCATCACCTTTATGGGAGAAGTCTGATCCCCTGCTATCCTCCTATACTGACTTTGTAGCTACATTCAGGCGCATCTTCGACGAGCCAGGCCGGATAACATCTGCTTCATCTGAGATTCTTCGTTTACGCCAGGGAACACGTACCATGGGACAGTATCTTATACAGTTTAAAATCCTGGCATCCGAACTGGCATGGAACGACGAGGCCCTGTATGCTGCATTCTGGCATGGCTTGTCAGAACGCATCAAGGATGAGTTAGCTACCAGAGACTTGCCCTCTAAGTTGGATGAGCTAATTTCTCTTTGCACGAAGGTTGATCTACGTTTTAGAGAGAGAGCAACCGAGCGAGGAAGATCATCTACTCCTAAATCTTCTGCTCCTCCTTCTCGTCAACCATCTCCATCCAAGGATGAGCCTATGCAAATTAGTCGTTCCCGTCTATCTCCTGCTGAGCGCCGAAAACGTCTCTCTGAGTCTCTCTGTCTCTACTGTGCAGCTCCGTCGCACACTATCAATGCCTGTCCCAAACGTCCGGGACTCCAGATCCTAGCTCGCCAAGGAGAGGGCCGGCTAGGAGTGATGATCTCCTCTCCATCTCCTCATGACTGTAACCTCCCAGTGTCGCTCCAAATTGCTCAACGTTACAGGAACGTCATTGCCCTCCTTGATTCCGGAGCAGCTGGGAATTTCATAACCGAAGCTTATGTTAAACGGTGGTCCCTACCCACCGAGAGACTGTCCTCGTCCATCTCTTTGACTGCCGTGGATGGCAGCAAGATTTTTGACGCAGTCATTTCCTTAAGGACTCTTCCAGTTCGTCTGAGAGTGGGAGTTCTTCATTCTGAGTATATTTCTTTTTTAGTGATTCCAAGAGCCACACATCCAGTGGTTTTAGGCCTTCCATGGCTCCGTCTCCACAACCCATCAATTGACTGGACGACTACGCAAATACTGGCATGGGGTCCCTCCTGTGCTGAGACTTGTTTAGCCAAAGTTCTTCCTGTTTGTTCTTCCTTCCCCAGGTCAACTGATGTTCCGCCTCCTCCATATCAAGACTTCACGGATGTGTTCAGTAAAGCCTCTGCTGATATCCTTCCTCCTCATAGAGAATGGGACTGCCCAATCGACCTCATTCCAGGGAAGGTTCCACCGCGAGGCCGAACTTATCCGTTGTCTCTGCCCGAGACACACTCCATGGAAGAGTACATCAAAGAGAACCTGGCGAAGGGTTTCATCCGACCATCTTCTTCTCCAGCCGGCGCAGGCTTCTTCTTCGTTAAGAAGAAAGACGGTGGTCTGCGTCCGTGCATCGACTACAGGGGTCTGAACGACATTACCGTCAAGAACCGATACCCTTTACCCCTGATTACTGAGCTCTTTGATAGAGTTAGTGGTGCAACCATTTTCACAAAGCTGGACTTGAGGGGTGCCTACAATCTCATCCGAATCCGTGAGGGTGACGAGTGGAAGACCGCCTTTAACACCCGTGACGGACATTATGAGTACCTCGTCATGCCCTTCGGATTGAGCAACGCTCCAGCAGTCTTCCAGCACTTCGTGAATGAGATCTTCAGGGACATCTTGTACCGCCATGTCGTGGTTTATCTAGACGACATCCTCATCTTTGCTAATAATCTCGAAGATCATCGTTTCTGGGTAAAAGAGGTTCTTTCCCGTCTCCGTGTCAATCACCTCTATTGTAAATTGGAGAAGTGTGTGTTTGAAGTTAAAACCATTCCGTTTCTAGGTTACATTGTGTCCGGTTCCGGACTAGAGATGGATCCTGAGAAACTCCAAGCAATCCAGAATTGGCCTATACCCTTAAGCCTCAAAGGGGTCCAGAGGTTCTTAGGGTTCGCCAATTATTATAGAAAATTTATACGAGACTTTTCCACCATTGTGGCGCCTATCACTGCATTAACCAAGAAAGGTGCTAATCCGTCCAAGTGGTCCGAGGAAGCTACACAGGCCTTCCACCTTCTGAAGCAACGGTTCATCTCTGCACCAGTTCTGAAACAGCCTGACACCGACTCTCCTTTTATCTTAGAGGTAGATGCCTCCTCCGTTGGAGTAGGAGCAGTGTTATCCCAGAGGGCCAAAGATGGACATCTACATCCTTGCAGTTTCTTCTCCCGGAAGTTCTCCCCAGCTGAGCGCAACTATGCCATTGGCGATCAGGAGTTGCTAGCCATCAAGCTCGCTCTGGAGGAGTGGAGATACCTGTTGGAGGGAGCTTCCCACTCAATCACCATACTTACCGACCACAAAAATCTTTTATATCTCAAAGGCGCACAATGTCTCAACCCTCGTCAGGCCAGATGGGCACTTTTCTTTTCCAGATTTGACTTTAAACTCCAGTTCTGTCCGGGTTCTCAGAATCGTAAGGCCGATGCCCTTTCCCGCTCATGGGAGCAAGAAAATGAGTCCGAGTCTGCAGACAAGCATCCTATTATTAATCCGTTGGCATTCTCCACGGTAGGGATGGACTCTACGCCTCCACCAGGGAAAAGTTTTGTTAAGCCAGTTCTAAGGAAGAAGCTCATGCATTGGGCCCATGCTTCCCGTTTTGCTGGACATACAGGCATTCAGAAAACCCTTGAATTTATTTCTAGGTCCTACTGGTGGCCAACTCTGAAGAAGGACGTTATGGAATTTATTGCCTCCTGCCCAAAGTGTGCCCAACACAAAGTCTCCCGCCAGTCGCCTGCGGGGCAACTGGTTCCATTATCTGTTCCCCGTCGACCATGGACCCATTTGTCGATGGACTTTGTTTCCGATCTACCTATCTGCAACAAGTTTAATACCATCTGGGTGGTAGTTGACCGGTTCACCAAGATGGCACATTTCATCCCTCTCACCGGTCTTCCGTCAGCTTCCAAGTTGGCTCAAGTGTTTATACAAGAGATCTTCCGACTTCACGGTCTTCCTGAAGAGATCATCTCGGATCGTGGAGTACAATTTGTAGCCAAATTTTGGCGAAGTTTGTGTCAAGCCCTCCAAGTCAAGTTAAAGTTTTCCACGGCTTACCATCCTCAGACCAATGGTCAAACCGAGAGGGTGAATCAGGACTTGGAGGCCTTCCTCCGTATATATGTGTCTTCCTCTCAAGATGACTGGGTTCAACTCCTTCCTTGGGCCGAGTTCAGCCACAACAATCAATACCATTCCTCATCTTCTTCTACACCATTCTTCATTAATTATGGATTCCACCCTAAAGTCCCAGAATTCCAACCGCTTCCCGCAACTTCTGTTCCAGCAGTGGATGTCACCTTGCGTCAGTTTTCAAATAACTGGAAGAACGTCCGCGCAGCCCTGCTTAAAGCCTCATTCAGGTATAAAAAGTTTGCCGATAGGAAGCGTAGAGCGGTTCCTGCTCTCAAGGTGGGTGATCGTGTGTGGTTGTCCACGAAGAATTTGAGGTTGAGAGTTCCCAGCATGAAATTTGCACCTCGCTACATCGGACCCTTCAAGATTGAACAAGTCATCAATCCTGTTGCCTACAGGTTACAGTTACCATCCTTCTTGAAAATACCCAGGACATTTCATGTTTCTTTGTTGAAACCGCTGATCCTGAATCGGTTTCATTCCGCACTTCCTCCAGCTCCCAAAGTTCAGACTCAACGGGGAGTCGAGTACGAGGTGGCCAAGATTTTGGACTCACGTTTCCGTTACGGTCAGTTACAATACCTCATTGACTGGAAGGGCTATGGTCCTGAAGAACGCTCTTGGACCAATGCCTCAGACGTCCATGCTCCTGCCTTGGTCCGAAATTTCCACGCAAAGTTTCCTTTAAAGCCTAAGAAGTGTCCTGGGGCCACTCCTAAAGGGGGGGGTGCTGTCACGATCCGGGTATCTGGACGCCATTACTTACCCTTCAGATGCCTCCTAAGGCTGGCTCAGCATTCCAGGACCGGATCCCGCTGTTTCTGAGTTTCCACATGCAGAATGTCAGAGTGGTGATTTCATCAGCCGCGGCCTCCGCTGTGCCCGCGTGGTTAAATGTGCGCTTGTCAGTCTGGCGTCTCCTGTCTCCTGTGGCCGGCGTCGCCATTACTGTTTCAATTCTCACATGGATTACAAACCAAACTTCCCTCCAAGTGTCTGCATGGGCGCAGCCATCTTGGTTTTTGGCATCTGATCATTTCCACCAATCTGCTGTCTGTATTGTTGATTTGCATAATTGCCTAGCCAACCCCTTCCTTGCTGCAGGTATAAGTAAGCTGTGCCTGAACAAGGAAGGCGTCAGTGCTTTGGTTGTCTAACCTAGTTCCAGTTTGTCTCTCTCCTGTGGTTGTCTTCCAGGTTCCAGCTCCTGTCTCCAGACTTCTGCTATAGAGACCCGCACCAGCATTCCATCTGCGGTGTAGCCTGACTCTCCGATCCATTCTGGACTCACCTGTTTCCAGCTACAGCAATCACCTGCTTCCAGCCGAGCTTCCAGCAGTGTACAACTTCTCTTAAAGGGCCGGTGTCCTTTCTGCAGTTTACCACTCTCCACCGGTATTATTATTTCATCGCTCTCAAGTCAATCACCTGCTTCCAGCCCAGCTTCCAGCAGTGTACAGCTTCCTTTAAAGGGCCGGTGTCCTTTCTGCAGTTTACCACTCTCCACCGGTATTATTATTTCATCGCTCTCAAGTTCGTTTATTATTTAACTGGTTCCAGCCAGTATCCACTCCGTACCAACAACAGTCTGGTTCCAGCCAGTATCCACAGCAGCCGTTTTATCTTCAGCAGCCCAGCCTTTCCTGGAACACCAGCTGGTACGATCCTGGGTTCTCTCCATTGCTACAGTCAGGCCTGGTAAGGACTTTCCAACTAGAAGATTATTAGAACTGTCTCACACTACCAGTGCCTGTGGCCCTTGCCACCCTGTAGTACCCAGGAACTGTATTATTGCCCTGCTGACTTTTATGTTTTCTTATTTTCTGCTGTGTTACGGAGTTTGTCATAATAAACATCATTGACTTTTATCCTGGTTGTCGTGGTCACGCCTTCGGGCAGTTATTCTACATGTTACTTACATGTCTAGGGGTCTGATACAACCTCCCAGGTTCCGTTACATCTCAGCCCCTACAACTGAGGTTGCCTCCCGTCAACTCAGGCCCTCAGTTGTGACATGAGGTAACTGACTGGGCCAGCAGAGTCCGGCTGGCTCCCCGACATCTGGTGAGTGGAAAAGACGAGCAGCTCCAGAGGTAATGACCTGAGTTGAAGGAACATCCACAGTGCTGGTGAGAGACAGGGCTATTTCTAGCCAATTTAAAAATGCGAGATTTAAAAATGTACCCCCCATTGACATAAAAAGTATGCACCCTCCCCATAGATTCAAAAATATCAAATGTACGCTTTCCAACAAGGGGGCATGGCCTCACTACAATGGGTGTGGCCTCCCCGAAAAGGTTACCTTACACCCCAGTTTTTGACCCTGCACCAACAGATCACGGCCACCACAGAAAAAAAAAAATCCACCATATTAAGCCCTACATAGTAATGCCCCCTGCACCATATTATGTCACACAGCGAAATGCCCTTGATACATTATTCCCTACAGCAGGGGTGGCCAACCAGTCAGAGGCACAGAGCCGAAAAATATCTGTAGTCAAGCCAAAGAGCCGGTATCATGTGCGTGCCCAAAAATGGGGTGTGACCTAACTAGCACAAGGCCATGCCCCATTTTTGTGTGCCCGCCTTAAGTATGATGTTCGTAGGAGCATGACCATGTGTCACACCCCTATTTCTAGTTACACTGGGGGTGAGAAACACTGAAACATTTTGCACGTTATGGCAGGCAAGAGTCCCCATTTTACACATTTCGGCAAACAGGAGTCCCCATTTTACACATTACGGCAGGCAAGAGTCCCCATTTTACACATTACGGCAGGCAAGAGTACCCATTTTACACATTATGGCAGGCAGAGTCCCCATTTTACATATTACAGCAGGCAGAGTCCCCATTTTAAACTTTACGGCATGCAGAGTCCCCATTTTACACATTACGGCAGACATTTATGTTAAATTTGAAGTAGTGGTGTGTGACCTATGGGGGTAGGTTAAGTAGATAATCACCTACTTTAGAGAAGGATACTAGGGTGGGTCCTGATTATTAAGCCAGACCTAAATTAGGGTCCTGTGAAACTTGTAAGGAGTATACATTAAAGGGTTAATTTGCTAAATATTCATATATCCTTTTTTTTTTTTAAATAGCATTCCCTATGGCAAGTTAGCAACATTGTCACTGCTTTAGAGATCAATATCTCAGTTATTAGAAATTAGTAACCTTTATGGTGTGATACATAAAGTTGTGTAAGTAACATCTGTAAACCCTGTCACCCTCTTTCTGTGAGAAAGGAAATTCCAAGATCTGATGAGAAGCTGAATTCCAGCCTAATAAAAATATGATCCTTTGTTTCAATTGTTAACTATATATACAGTATGCTGGATAAATGTGAACTGGAAAGTTAGGAGATCAGAATACAGTAACATATAAGGAAAAGGTGGTATAAGTAATTAAAGTTGACATAAGGGGGAATCTTGTATTATTCATCTAATGAAGTGTTCCCAAGTCCACTTCAGTGAGTGCACATTCATCCGAGGCTTGGGAGGAGGCACTATTGCTAGGATACCAATACTATGAGGACATTCCCCTGGCCTAGGAAGAATCACGATTAAGTGAAGGTGACCCAGGGTTACATATACACCGAGAATTTTGACTATATAAAGTATAAGAAAAATACAAAGACTATATTAAAAATGTCTTCTTTGTATTATTCTAATATTTTTTGTAGTCAAAACTCTGGAGTAGGGTGTGTGGCTTGGCCGCTAGAAGAAATGGCTGCATTTCCAGTGTGCTCTGGCTGCAGCTGAAGGTCCCTGTCCCCTAACCTTCCTACACTCTAAGTTGCGTTCTGTGCTCTCCCTTAGTCCCACGGACTGGTTGGGTTGGAGCGCTTAATGGAGCTCCCGCTGATTGCAGCCTGCCCGTGACCTCCAGGCCGGGATCTTAACTCAAGATGCACTACCGGCTCAGAACTCCGGAGACGCGGGCCGCTGGCTTTCTCCCTCCTCCTGCACCTGGAGGCAGTGATCTGGATGTGTCGTGACCTGCAGGGACCTCTGCTGATGCCTGCACTCAGCTGCCCTCACTGTTATGATTCCCGTACTCCAGACCAGAGGAGATCGTATGGCTGAGGTCAGAGTACTGGGAAGATATGCTGGTTGTGGGAGCAGGAAAGCCTAGTAACCCCTGACGCCCTAACTCCGTTGTCTCGCCCGTGTTATCAGAAATCCCCTGCGAGACTATGGTTGCTTGAGCCCATGGCAGCCGCGTTCGAAGGGCGGATTATGTCTGCCCAACCCCGATGCCCCCTCAGGTCTTAATGGGAGACAAAGGGAAATCCGAGACAGGGTGATAACAAGGGGCCCTCTGACTAAGCAACCAGGCCAGGGGTTACAAGTTAACTAACTAAATCAAAAGGTATGTGCGGACTAGCCGCCAGGGAAAAGGACAACCAAAGATCCACTGATCCGTTACTCCTATCCAGCACCGCTGGATACCAGAGTGGATCAGGGAGAGCGGAATCCTCCGCAAAAGCTCCAGGACACAAATATACTAAATAATAAACAGTAAGCGGACAAGCCGCAACACACGGCTGCGCCGTGACTCACGAACACCACAGGATGTTAAAGGTGCTCAGTCAGACTCCAGGAAAAGATGACAAATCTCTGAGTACAGGACCACTGAGGACAGGAACAACCGGCTTGAACAGGACTGGATACTTTCTGCAACTGACATAGGCAAACAGGAAGCTGCCGACACCGACTTTCAGAACTGGAGGACAGGCAGAATCCACTGGAACTCAGGGTAGGACACGGGATCAGACACAGGGACTGACACAGGAATCAACACAGGGACTGACACAGGAATCCACACAGGGACTGACAGGAACCAGCTCAAACTTAAAGCAGACTGCAACCCAAGGAATATCATCAGCATCTGCTAACTGCCGTGAGCCAGCATATATCAGAGAGGCCTAATTAATTATCTCTAGCAGCTGGCCTGCTGCACGACTAAGCTGACAAGATGCAATCAGCAGCCAGATGAGGCTGAACACATGGGAACAAGCTGCAATTGCACAGACTCACCAGCGGCAGCAGACAAGAGTAATCCAAAACAGAGCAATGGGAAATCCTGGCATGCAAGACAACTAAATAAACATAAAATAGGAATGAACCACTACCTGTGGTTCATAACAGTACCCCCCCCTTGAGGAGGGGTCAAAAGACCCCAAAATTCAGACTATCCAGAACAAGGGATACAAAAAAAAAAAAACCTGACACATAGGTCTAACAGACACGAAAACAGAAACAAGCTGCAACCACAGCTTGTAACAGTGCCCTCCCCTTGATGGTGGCCACTGGACACAAGACAAGGGAAAAAAATCTTTTTTTTTTTTTTTTTATCAAGGCAAGAGTCAAAAAATTATTTCTTTTTCTTCTTCTTCTTTTTACAAAGCTCTTTAGGTCTGACCAAGGTAATTCCCCAAACATTGTCTGAACTGATGGTACCACCCAGCAAGGCTGCGTTCAAATCAGAGACAGGTCTCTTACCCTTGGGAGCTGAACTTTCTGGTAAAGTACTATTATTAGAAGAAGTAGTCAGAAAAGCACATCCTGCAGTCACAACAACGGGCTGAGACTCCTGTGCCGAGTTTACAGTATTTTGTGGACTCTCAGCAGACAAGACGGGTGATTTAGAGGAACTTGAACCAATTTCTTTGGAACCATATCTTTTAATAATTGCATCACTGAATGCTGGGGGATCCTGAAGAATGGGATCTTCAGCTTTCATTAGGCTGGTCGCCCACTCAAAAGGCTCTCCTTTAAAAGAATAAATAAGATAGAGCACAATGTTCTCTGGAGTGATGCCCAGAAATGGTCTAGACAACATAATAAAGTAATAGTGTTTGTAAAGCGCCAGAAATTGGGCTAAGTCCCCATCAAAGATTATGGATGTTGAGATATCAGAGTCAGGATCTGTTTCCTTCCCATCTGACTGACTGAAGTGCTTTGCTAGGACCTGGTCACTATTGCCCTTACTTGAGGCTGAGACTCTCTGAACCCCACCCGGGGCAGTTACTTTCTGAACCCCACCCGGGGCAGTGACTTTCTGAACCCCACCCGGGGCAGTGGCCTCCGGGAACCCCGCTGGGGCAGTGGCCTCCGGGAACCCCGCTGGGGCCAGCACCTCGGATTCTTTTACTGGGACCGGGTCGTTGGCCTCCCTGACTGGGATCGGGCCATCGGCCTCCCTCTCTGAGTCGATAATAATCGAAAGTTCTCCCGGGACTATGACTTCCGGGACTTTTGCTGAAGCAATAACGTTCAGATCCTCCACTAATGCTATGCTTCTTAAGTTCTTTCCTGGGGAAGCGACTTCTAGACCCTTCTTTGGGGCTGCGTCTCTCGAGACCCCACTTGGGGATATTACTTCAAAGATCCCTTCTGGGGTTTTGCTTCTCGAGTTCCCTTCAAGAACTATGGTTTTAGATACCCTTTCTGAGGTTGCGCTCCTCAAGTCCCTACCTGGGGTAACAGCTTCTGAAACCCCATCTGGTATGGAAACCTGAGCTACAATATTTGATGTCCCTCTATAAGCTTGGGCATCGGGTACCGCTCCAGCACTCTGGGCATCGGGTACCGCTCCAGCACTCTGGGCATCGGGTACCGCTCCAGCACTCTGGGCATCGGGTACCGCTCCAGCACTCTGGGCATCGGGTACCGCTCCAGCACTCTGGGCATCGGGCACCGCTCCAGGACCCTGGGCTACGGGCACCGCTCCAGGACCCTGGGCTACGGGCACCACTCCAGGACCCTGGGCTACGGGCACCACTCCAGGACCCTGGGCTACGGGCACCACTCCAGGACCCTGGGCTACGGGCACCACTCCAGGACCCTGGGCTACGGGCACCACTCCAGGACCCTGGGCTACGGGCACCACTCCAGGACCCTGGGCTACGGGCACCACTCCAGGGACTTGCAACTCCGCTTCCACAGGAACCTCAAGAGAGGAGAGAAACATTCTCTTTTGATTCCTGAATCTATAATGGGGCTCCCTTGCCCAAGGACCCCAATTATAGGACAGAGAGTTTTTTTTGTGTGGGTTGTGTGACAAGTACCTCTGCCACAGTAGAGACAGGAGTAGGTCTTGTATCATGACTCAACTTGGCCAGAGGGCAAGACTCGTCACCACACTTTGGCTTGCGCAACTCACAGGTCTGCAGATAATGGCCTAAACCCCCACAATATAGGCATAAGTTTAAGTTTCTGCGACGCAGACGCTCCTCTTCTGAGAGCCTGGGCCGCAGAAAACTTTTAAACTTTTTCTCTTCAATTAAACCAGAGGATTCTCTTGTCACCATACTGTGAACAAGAGTCTCTTTAGAGATAGATGTACTCTCAACGACTTCCGGCAAAATAAGCAAGATTTTAGTCAGAAGGTTTTGCAGTTGCTTTAGGGATTGCTGCAAAATTTCTAGTCGCTCTGGTCTCAAAGCACTGAATACAGAGTTCAGGGCTGCGAGAGATGCCTGCAGGGCTTGCATAGTAGACATAGGAGGATTTAACACTAGACAAGACAAGGCAAGACAAGGCAAGGCAAGGCAAGGCAAGGCAAGGCAAGGCAAGACAAGGCAAGACTAAATTTAGCTAAACAAAACAAGACTTTTTTTTTTTTTTTTTTTTTTTTTTTTTTTAAAACACCGGACTGGATTCTAAACACCGGACTGGATTCTAAACACCGGACTGGATTCTAAACACCGGACTGGATTCTAAACACTGGATTGGATTCTAAACACCGGACTGGATTGGATTCTAAACACCGGACTGGATTGGATTCTAAACACCGGACTGGATTCTAAACACCAAATTCTAGACAGGACTGGATTCTTGACACCGGATTGGATTCTGCACACTGAATTCTAGACAAGACTGGATTCTAGACTAGACACTGGACTGGGCCAAAAAAGAAAAAAAAGTTTTATTTCTTTTTTGTGGTATGGCTGATGATAATGTTATGATTCCCGTACTCCAGACCAGAGGAGATCGTATGGCTGAGGTCAGAGTACTGGGAAGATATGCTGGTTGTGGGAGCAGGAAAGCCTAGTAACCCCTGACGCCCTAACTCCGTTGTCTCGCCCGTGTTATCAGAAATCCCCTGCGAGACTATGGTTGCTTGAGCCCATGGCAGCCGCGTTCGAAGGGCGGATTATGTCTGCCCAACCCCGATGCCCCCTCAGGTCTTAATGGGAGACAAAGGGAAATCCGAGACAGGGTGATAACAAGGGGCCCTCTGACTAAGCAACCAGGCCAGGGGTTACAAGTTAACTAACTAAATCAAAAGGTATGTGCGGACTAGCCGCCAGGGAAAAGGACAACCAAAGATCCACTGATCCGTTACTCCTATCCAGCACCGCTGGATACCAGAGTGGATCAGGGAGAGCGGAATCCTCCGCAAAAGCTCCAGGACACAAATATACTAAATAATAAACAGTAAGCGGACAAGCCGCAACACACGGCTGCGCCGTGACTCACGAACACCACAGGATGTTAAAGGTGCTCAGTCAGACTCCAGGAAAAGATGACAAATCTCTGAGTACAGGACCACTGAGGACAGGAACAACCGGCTTGAACAGGACTGGATACTTTCTGCAACTGACATAGGCAAACAGGAAGCTGCCGACACCGACTTTCAGAACTGGAGGACAGGCAGAATCCACTGGAACTCAGGGTAGGACACGGGATCAGACACAGGGACTGACACAGGAATCAACACAGGGACTGACACAGGAATCCACACAGGGACTGACAGGAACCAGCTCAAACTTAAAGCAGACTGCAACCCAAGGAATATCATCAGCATCTGCTAACTGCCGTGAGCCAGCATATATCAGAGAGGCCTAATTAATTATCTCTAGCAGCTGGCCTGCTGCACGACTAAGCTGACAAGATGCAATCAGCAGCCAGATGAGGCTGAACACATGGGAACAAGCTGCAATTGCACAGACTCACCAGCGGCAGCAGACAAGAGTAATCCAAAACAGAGCAATGGGAAATCCTGGCATGCAAGACAACTAAATAAACATAAAATAGGAATGAACCACTACCTGTGGTTCATAACACTCACTGGTGTCTGGTGGCGCTGGCTCCAGCTGCCCTGCTGGGAGACTGATGGAGCAGCAGGACGCCCAGCGACCATCTTGTCTCCCTGCTCTGCTCCTTTACTGGCAGCTACAGTATATACCAAATTGGAGAGCTCCTGGCGGGTCCTGAACAAAAGCTACAGGCTTTGGGTTGCATCACTTTTATTTTATTGAACTTCTGATGCTCCAGCTGCATTGGGGGTTTTGCATAGATTTACTGTATCTATTAGCCTGCAGAAGCAGAGAAGTGCGCCCTGTGTTTTTTTTTCCTATTAGCCCTGACAAGTGCTTTCTCTTTTTTTGTGGGGCCATACTCCCCCTTGACCCCTGGCCAGTTTGGGACTTTTGGCTATACCTGTCAGGAGACACCCCAGACCCCATTTTGTGGTCCATGTACAATCCTACAAATGTGATAAAGATGGTTGTATACACATGGACCACAGCTCTCTGTGAAGAATTGATTGTGCTGGACTTTTCATTCTGAGAGATCATGTTTAGATTTGCAAATACCTTTCTCCTCCTGGATGTTTGCTGCCACTATGTCCTGATGGTGTTGCCTCTTTCTCAAGTAATGTAGCTAAGCCACATTGAGGGGACCATGTACTATGGCAGTGTATTAGCTGTGTCTAGTCATATAAATTATTTTTGTGATGTCAACCTGATATTATACCTGCTCTCTTTGCCTCATGCTGAGATGCCATTGCTCCAAGAAATCTGACAACACACCGGTAAAACCTTCTAAAACCACAGCTTTCCATACTCTTTTTGGAACACCCATCTGTGATTCTATCTATTCTGCCCACTCTTCGCTGTCTCTAGAATCCAGCCCCATGGAAGGTGTAGCACTTTCAAAGGACCCTTATATCTTCTCCATCGGGAGTTCCCATTAAAGACTCCTCTGATATGCAGGCTATACTGATACAATTGCAATCACTGCCAAGATATCCAACATGATCTACAATCAACGGAGAAACAGATCCAAGATTCCATCCAAGCTTGTATTAACACCTTGCAAGGTGATCTCACCCAGGAAGCGGACCGGGTGGTAGCTCTGGAGGATTGTAGAGAAGAGACAGACACTAAACTGGTGAATCTCCATGACCTTATCTCGCGCCAATCTCTGTTGTTGATTGATATGAAACGCAGGCTGGAAGATTTTGACAACAGAGGAAGGAGAAATAATCTGAGGATCAAGGGATTGCTGGAAGGAGTGTGGATCATCAAAATGACAGTGTCTAGGTCGACAATGTTTAGGTCGACCACTATAGATCGACAGTCACTAGGTTGACAGGGTTGGAAGATCGACAGGGTTTCTAGGTCGACATGTGCTAGGTGAAAATGTCAAAAGGTCGACATGAGGTTTTTTTTTGTGTGTTATTTTCTGCGTACAGTGACCGGGAAGCTGAATTAGTGCACCGTGTCCCCTCACATGGCTCACTTCACTCGCCATGCTTCTGGCAAGGGGCCTTGCTACGCTACCACTTCACTCCGCACAGATTACCATTCCAATCGTAGTCCACATGGATCATTAAATATGAAAAAGTAAAAAAAAAAGAAAAATGTGAAAAACTCATGTCGACCTTTTGACCTGTCAACCTAGCACATGTCAACCTAGAAACCCTTTAGACCATCCAACCCTGTCGACCTAGTGACTGTCAACCTATAGTGGTCGACCTAAACATTGTCGACCTAGACAGTGTCGATCTTCAGACTGGATCCCTGCCAGAAGATGTTCCCCCCAGGGTATTGTGGATGCTCTGACCAAAATCTTTAATGCACTTCTGGAGGATGATTCAGACTCAGATCTTGTTTGATAGGGTGCACAGGGCCCTTCACCCCAAAGGGGCTCCCACAGAGCGTCCACGAGATGTGATTTACCGGATTCATTATTTCCAAGTAAAAGAGGAAATCCTGAAAAATTCACAACAAGCTACCGACATAGACTTTTATGGTCATCCTATACAGATTTTCCAGGACCTCTCATGGACCACTTTGCAGCAACGTTGTTTGTTACACCCCCTCACCGAGGAACTTACCAAACGGAACATACAAGATCACAAGGATGTCCCTAAATTCTGTTCGGCTTTAGGACTTCCTTCTTTTAAGCTTTCAAATTGGATGGACCCTTTGGAGCAGGCTACACCGTCTCAACCCCGTCAACAGCCATGACACAGGGCTCGTAATTCTAGAAGGCGCATCCGGGCTGACCTTTCTGGAGACTCTGCAGAGGTTACTTGACTGAATACTTTCCTGCATTTTCTATTGCATTGTATTAAGCGATGTTCTATTTCGATTGCCATTTTTCGTCTGTTCAATACCGACCTCAATGTCTCTGATATGCTGAGATGGTAATGTTTTCAGTTGTTTACTACTTTGCTGTGCAGATCTCTAACTGTTGTGCCATTCCATCAGTTAGTTTTTACTGACCCTTACTGGGTCCCTGTTTGCCTGTATTTGATTTAGGTTGATTGTTCCCTTGCTCATTTATCGACTAGTCTTATATTTTATGGTTATTGGGTGTAATTCAGAGTTGATCGCAGCAGCAATTTGTTAGCAGTTGGGCAAAACTATGTGCACTGCAGGTGTGGCAGATATAACATTTGCAGAGAGAGTTAGATTTGGGAGGGTTATTCTGTTTCTGTGCAGGGTAAATACTGGCTGCTTTATTTTTACACTGCAATTCAGATTTCAGTTTGAACACACCCCGCCCAAATCTAACTCTCTCTGCACATGTTATATCTGCCCCCCCTGCAGTGCACATGGTTTTGCCCAACTGCTAACAAATTTGCTGCTGCGATCAACTCTGAATTAGGCCCATTATTCAAATTGTTATTTTCACTTTTATGGTAGTGTGCACTGTTAGATACACTAGTACCCTTACCCCCATTTTCTGCTCTACATTTCTTGTCCATGGGATACCTGCTGAATCCCATGGCTTTCTGCAGAGTATTTTAGTTTGCAATTTTTTTATATTTATGATACTTTTCCTGCTGCCACATTACATGATAGACACTACTGTTATGATTTCCCGCTTATTGTGGTATGCCTATATCTGTGTGTATCTGTTTGTCTCCCCCTTCTAACCTCCTACCCTCTTGTGCCCCCCCCCCCCCTTCCAGTTTTACCCCTTCCTTTTTTGGGTGAGAATTGACTGCTTTTTGCTGTGTGGTCCTCCTTGATACTGGTTGGCATTCTGTAATGCTGTTGGCTTCCTTCACTCTGTCCCCATAGCCAACTTAAAATTAATTTTTTATAACGTGAAAGGCCTCAATGTTCCGGAGAAGCATTTTCATTTACTGCAAACATTACATATGGATAGGGCTGATGTGGTGTTTTTACAAGAAACACATTTAAGAGAGGTACCTCATCAGGTTTATGTTCTAGACACTTTCCACAGGTTTTTTTCTAATGAGTTGACTGGTGTAAAGGCCAGAGGAGTGACCATACTACTTTTTAAAACACATTAGACTAACTGATGTCTCCGAAATTCAAATTGGGGATGGGAGAGGGGTTATGGTTAAGTGCACTATTGTGCAGCAAATATTTATTAATCTCTACCTCCCTAACCTAGGCCAGTTCCACTTTCTTAAAAAGTCACTTGAGCCAATAGACTTTAGAGAGGGTTTTTGTTCTCGGAGGAGACTTTAATTGGGCTCTTGAAGCTTTATTGGACTCCACTGCTAGTTCTCCTAGGACCTTATTGGCAGAGTTTAGATGGTTTAGATTGACTTTACTTTCAATTAATTGACACCTGGTGCTTGCTCCACCCTGCAGATTCACATTTTATTCATCTCCGCAAAACTCCTACTCTCAGAACGATTATTTCTATGTGAGTCACGCGCATCTCAACCTTTTGGCGGATGCTACCATTGGTCAGATTGCTCCTATCACACTTACACTATTACTCTGTCACCCCACTGTCAGACATTGGCAATGATGATTAAATGAGCAATTACTCCGTGACCTGGACTGCCGCGCTTAATTAGAAAAGGCTATAGAGACTATGTTGCCACTAATACAACCAATGATGTATCTCTAGTTATGCTCTTGGAGGTAGAAAAGTGTGCAATCAGAGGCAATTTTTTTCAGTTAGGTTCGTATCTAAAAAACAGAAAGCCGAATGTAGACTTGCTTTTCTTTCTAAAATTAAGGCACTAGAAATAACTCATAAACAGACGTTGGCCTCCGATATGCTTGTTGAACTGCAAAAAGTGAGGGCCTCACTCAATAGCATGCTGATGGTACCCGTCATGCATTTTGTTGCTGCTGTCATAAGTATTATCGGTGGGGGAGCAAACCTGGTAAGGTCTTGGCCCGAGCCCTGAGAGCGCAATGAGCAGTCACCTACATCCCTAAAATTAAGGATTTGAAAGGTACCACTTATGTCACCGACAAAGGTTTTCCACACCTATTATATGAAGCTGTATAATCTGACTTCTCTACATTCTACGTTTGACGTTGAAACACAGAGTGGCAACTAGAATGTTTTTAGATGCTGTGGACTTCGATATAATGTAGTCGACATAATGCAGGCATTAGAAGCTTCTTTTACTGAGGAGGAACTTTCTGCTGCCTTTAAATCCTCTGAGTCGGGCAAAAGTCTGAGCCCGGATGGCTTCCCCATAACTTATTATAAAGCCTTTAGTGTTAAACGTGTACCCCTCTTGCTTAAAGCATGTAACGCGATTTCTGAGGAGGTCCCGTTCTCTGATCAGTCCCTTGGGGCCAATATCACTGTCATCCCCAAATAGGGTAAAGATCCATCTCTCCCATCCAGTTATAGGCCTATTTCATTTTTGAACGAAGATGTTAAGCTCTATGCAAATCTCATGGCCAGTCGTCTCGGACCCCTTCTGCCAGATGTCATCCATCTCAACCAGGGTGGCTTTGTTCCAGGTAGAGAGGCGAGGGACAACACCATTAAAGTGATTGATATTATTGCGCATGCTCAATCCATGAAATCCCCTCTGATGTTTCTCTCCACTGACGCTGAGAAAGCTTTTGAGTGGGTGGACTGGATCTTTATGGAGATTGTTCTTAGATGATTGGGCCTGGGTGACGTGTTACTACAAAAAATATTGGCGCTGTATTGGGCTCCATTGGCTCAGGTTAGGGTGAATGGGACAATTTCGGAGGAGATTAAGATATCAAATGGCACGCGTCAAGGATGCCCTCCCTCACCTTTGGTTTTTGTGCTATGCATGGAAGCCTTAGCCAGGGCAATAAGAGGTAATCCTAATGTAGCTGGTCTACAGGTGGGCGGAATACATCCTCGTTTAGCTCTATTTGCCGATAACCTACTTGCAGTCATAGCTAACCCAAGAGTTTCTCTTCCGATCCTCATGGGAGAATTCACCTGATTCAGATGATTATCTTATTTTAAAATTAGTTACTCGAAATCCATGGCTCTTAGCATTAACTTACCTAGACCCCTGATTTCAGCTCTCACTACGACTTTCCCATTTATGTGGCACCCATCTCATAAAATATTTAGGTATCTGAATCCCTATTTCTCTTGCCACAACTGTCAACATAAATCAGGTTCCTCTTTTAAAAAAATTAAAACAGGAGATGATGCAATGGCTCACACAGAAATTCTCATGGTTAGGGCCTATGAGTACACCGAGAATAAACATACTTCCCAGATGGCTATACTTATTCCAGATGATTCCCTTGAAACTGCTGGCCCAATTTCTATCAGAAGCACATAAAGCAATCAGTAATTTTGTTTGGGGTGGCTGTAAACCTAGATGTAAGCATTGCAATCTATTTCATCGGAAAACTCAGGGTGGGCAACAACTGCCTATGATATGTGCATACTATCAGGCCACGGTCCAACATAGGATCATGGATTGGCCCTGACCGGGTTTGACAAAGCTACAATGCATGGATTTGGAAAGCTTTTCGGCAAAATTGCATCTGCAGGCTGTTCCATGGCTCTAAAAATTGCCTCAGTCCACACATCCGACGGTAGGCCCTACTCTAATGCTCTGGAAAATGCGCTGCATTTTCAATCGGGAATCTCCTCTGCAACATTCCCACTTTTGCCTATTTTAGATAATCCTGATTTCCTTCAGAGTATTTCCGGTAAGACAGCCTTAAACTGGAGAGAGGCATGGTTATATAGACTATATGACTTTACAGCAAATGGTGTGCTTAAACCCTTCTCTGTGATTAGTGGTACCGAAATTACTCTAACGAAAAGATCATTGGTTTTATCTTCAAATACGTTCCTTTATATCTTCTCAAACTTATTTAGGGACCTAACACCGTTTGAAATGATGTGTTCCCAATTTGAAAAACCCACACATTCAATTTCAGGGTTTTATAAAAGTTTGCTGCAGAGTTCTCTCCCAAGCCATATGACATTTCTCGATGCATGGAATGGTGATCTCAACTCTCTTGGTATTATAATAAACTGGGATAAGCAATATCAAGTCTCTGCACAGTGTTCTATGAGCCTTGAGGTCACCGAAACTCAATTTAAGCTGCTGACCAGATAGTATAGATGACCCACTCTGTTACATAAATTGTATCCATCTTTATCCCCCCTGTGTTGACGATGTGGCACGGATAGAGGCACTTTAGTCCATATCTGGTGGGAATGCCCATTAATAATTCCCTTCTGGACTAAAATAATTGATTTGTCGACCAAGATTGTAGGCTACCAGGTTCCGGATGGCACAGATTACTGGTTATTGTCACATTCTAATATACCTTAGTCTACCTATAAAAAAAATCACTTCTTAAGCACTTGTGCAATGCAACTAGGGCCATTGTACCAGTTCATTGGAGATCTGTGATTCCACCTACGATCTGGGAATGGTGCCAACAAGTAGACTTTTATATGTATATATGGATGATATACTTTACACAGCTTTGGAGAATTACTCGGACTATGTTGCCACTTGGTTTAGATGGATGGGATTTAAATCTTCTCTGACGTATCTTGCACTTGTCCCCCCAACTCAAGCATAAGGTGTCACGCACCTTCGGCTTGATATATTACTTTTTTCTCTAGCCATCCATATCGAGCGCTACTTATTTTACTACTTGATGGTTGAGTCTTGCTTTCCCCCTCCCCCTGCCCTCCCCCCTCCCTTTTTGTGCATTCCTTTGTCTTGTCTTTTCCCCCTCCTGTTGTAAATAGACAATTTTCTGTCACTGTCTTTTATGATAAATTTTAGATGCTTATTGTTCCTATTTCATATATGACTGCGATTATCTATGAGAAAATATGACAGACACCATCATAGGTTTGTAATGCCTTTGTCAGGTTCGGTTTGGTTTGTGTCCCCGGAGGGGGCGCTAGTGGGTCAGTGGAGGTAGGATGGAAGAAGTGAGGAGGCTGGATTGGATTCCTGCGCATGTGCGCAATGTTATTTATTAAGTGAAAAGAGAAACAATATGGCAGCAGGAATACTTGCAATAACAAACAATAAATGCAATGGGTATGGTGCAGCGTGGAAGCTGAGAGTCTATGGCAATAACGGTATGGCTGTATAATCGATCAAGGGATCGATATGCTGGTATGAAAACCAGAGATAGTTAGGCCGTGGAGCCAGCAGAGATGGTAACAATGGTAGCAAGCCTGGTAGCAAATGCAGGAGGCAGGTGTTAAGTTCACAGTGCTGTTGGAAATGACACTGGGAGCTTGCAGGCTGATGCACAGGTGGAGATGATGAGATGCACCTGGAGAGAGAGTCTCTATTGCAGAGGGCTGGAGCACACTGTAGCTGTGAAAGGTGTGGAGCCTGACAACAGATGCAGGGATTGCTGGTGCTTGTGGTTCCACGGTGGTATCGGAACAGGCTGGAAGGCAAACAGGAACACATGGGAACTGGAGAGCGGATCCAGACCAGGCTGGAAGGCAAACAGGAACACAGGGGAACTGGAGAGCGGATCCAGACCAGGCTGGAAGGCAAACAGGATCAATGAAGACTGGAGACTGGAACACAGGAACTTGCACACTGAATGTGACTCGCAGGAGAGCTGGAGTGGTTGCTGAGAACAAAGGATTGAAGACTGGAACCTGGAACTGGAAACTGGAACGGAACTGGAACGGCTGGGACCTGTAGTTCCACAGGTCCAATACACAGGGATATCTCTGCAGACAGAGGACTGTAAACAGGAGACGCCTGTTCACAGAATGTGACGTGTTGTACAAGGCAATGAGACTGAGCCAGGAACTGGAGTTTAAACACCTTGGTCTGTGATGATTGGATGATCTCTGTGAGAACAGAACACACCCTGCTGGATTGGGTGTTCAGATCAGCTGTGAGTTAACTGGAGCTGGTGATTAACCGGGAGAATAACTCTGTAGACAGTTAATGCCATGCACTGCTGGTTGCTGGCTGAAACCAGTGGTTACCAAAAGATAGAACTGGTTAGGTGGGGAACAGTGAGCTGTTGGCTGCAGGAGACTGAAGACTGGAACTGCTGGAACCTGTAGTTCCACAGGTCCAATTCACAGGGAATACTCTGAAAACAGAGGACTGAAGCCAGGAGACCCCTGTTCACTGGAAGTGATGCAATGGAGACTGCGGATTCCTGACAGTACCCCCCCTTTTATGGGTGGGCACCGAACACCCACGCTGAAACTTGGAGGATCCCTGAAAAAGAACTTAGGAATACACAAAAGCAGAGGTCCTCAAAAGTCTTCCCAACTTTCATCTTCAGAAGACAGATTTTTCTCGTCAGAACAAGTAGACCATTCATGGTCATTTGAGACAGAATTTATTTCCTTGGAAAAGGCATAGCTAGGAAGGATAGAACCTCCCATAATGTAACTTGAGTCTTCATCAACAAACTCACTTTCAGAGTCAGAGTCCAGGTCTAGTGTGGTCATGGGAGCCTTTTGTTTAGGAACAACAGAATCTGAGACAATCTGTGGACCAGTGAATTTGAAGCTATATGAGACACCAGGACTAGGGTTAACGGCAGCATAGCCAACACTTACGTCAACAGATGGTAAACTTTGAACTGGTTCTGGAGCTCTCCAATTCCTGTAATTCTTGAAATCTCTGATACATTGATTCAACAGAACCTGATCGTGTTTGGAAAGAGTGGAGTCGAAAAACTGAGAACTGGACGACTGATCAGAAGACTGAGCAGATGTTGAATCCGGGGAGTCAATACTTTCAGAAGTGTTGCTGTAGGATGGAGACACGGAAGTGTATGCAACTTTCAAATCTGAAGTCTAAGAACCTTGTCTTGACTTTGCAGCTTGGAAATCTTTAATAGCTTGGTCTAATGTATCCTGATCTTGCACAGACAGAGATGTTGGAGAGGATCTAGCAGTAGACAAACTGTTGACAAATTGGCCAGAATGCCCAGATGACTTTGAATGCATAAACTTTGGAGCAAACTCCTGTTTTACTGCTTCGCAGAAAGTGGGAAGATCACTCAGTAGTGGATCTTTAGATTCAATGAGAGGATTCGCCCAGTCCAGTGCTCTACCTTTGAAGAACAGGAGGAAGTATCTGATTGCATTGGCTGGAGTAATACTCACTGAAGATTCCGACTCAGTAAAAGTGAGGTATTGGCTCGCCACTGCACGGAACTGAGCATAGTCACCATCAAAGTACACTGGAGCTTGTGTATCTAGTAGACACTTGGAAGGCTGAATGTCAGTTGAAGTCTCGGAAGACAATGTAGGACACTTGAGAGTTGAGGACTGGAATAAGCATTCAGAAGCAGGAGTAGAATCCACTTGAAATGCTCTAGGGTGGAGAGAGGACGTCATCTCCTGGATTGACTGACGGGAATTCTCAGCTGAGGTTGACTGAACGCTAGAAGCTTCATCTTGGGGTGAGATGCTTAGAGCCTCCATCTGGGTTGAGGCAACTGCAATATCTGCAAGAACTGTAGACTCTGGACATAGCGACAGGAGTTGCTTACTTGAAACACTGGAGAGAACCACACCGGGTTCAGAGGAACTGGAATCGGCAGGGACAGATGGCAACTTTGGACAAACGGATGGATCCGGGATTTGTACAGGACTACTTGAATTGACTTGAACTGAAGGAGGCTGATCTGGACAGACGGATGGGACCGGATTGGGTCCAGAAAAGCTTGAACCGGCTGGAACCGGAGGAGGAGTCTTCGGACTGACGGATAGGACCGGATTTGATCCGAAGATGCTAGAATCGGCTGGAACCGAAGGAGGCTTACTGGAATCGGCTGGAACCGAAGGAGGCTGATCCGGACAGACGGACGGGACCGGATTGGGTCCGGAAGAGCTTGAACTGGCAGGAACCGGTGGAGTCCTCGGGCTGACGGATAGGACCGGATTTGATCCGAGGATGCTGGAATCGGCTGGAACCGAAGGAGGTAGCCCATCATTGGAGCCACTCAGGCTGGCTGGAACCAGTGGAGACTTTGGACCGACGGCTGGAACCGGGCTAGGTCCATTGACACTTGACTCTGTATAGACAGAATCCGGATGTTCTGATGATCCCTCTTGGAGTGGTACTGAGCTGGTAGCACTCTCTGAAGTTGGCAAACAAAAGTTCATGTCTGTATCTGTGGCTTTAAGAATTCCTCCTGGGATCTTGGCCCTGGATTCCTCACTTGAAGCTGAAACTCCAAAGACCCCTCCTGGGGTTAATAGATCAGACACACTTCTTTGATTTGCATGCCCGGATGCCACTTCTGGAACCTGAACATCAGATACACCTTCTGGGGTCACAACATCAGATGCCCCACCTGGGGCTGTAGACACAGACGCCCCTTCTCGGGCTGTAGACACAGACGCCCCTTCTCGGGCTGTAGACACAGATGCCCCTTCTCGGGCTGTAGACACAGATGCCCCTTCTCGGGCTGTAGGCACAGATGCCCCTTCTCAGGCTGTAGGCACAGATGCCCCTTCTCGGGCTGTAGACACAGATACTACTTTAGTTATGGGTAACATAGATAGTCTCTGTTGATTTCTGAACTTGGGATTGGGTCTATTTGTCACAGGACCCCAATCGTAGACTTTTTGGACACTCTTGTCCGGGGTAAAGGAACTTGAAACTGTAGAGGATACGTTGGAAGGTTTGCAGGTGAAAACACTGTGATGTTGGGACCTGTCACCAACTTTTGAGTTGCGGAAGGAACAGTCCTTAATAAGATGACTAGAACTCCCACAGTAAAAGCAGAGGTGAAGCTGCTTGCGATGCCGGCGTTCAGCTTCCGTGAGTTTGGAGCGCGGGTAGCTCTAGAATCTGCCCTCTCTCTGCATAGGAGAAGAGACTTTAGTTTGAAGAAAAGTTGACACGGAGGTCGCACTAGTCTCAATACTTTGAGCAGGACTCTTCACTGCGTTTAAAGCACCACCCAGGATTTCTGGCATTATTGGAATAATTTTTGTTAGGAGACTTTGAAGTTGTTCCAATAGATGATAAAGAGTGCTTATTGGTTCAGAGTTCACAGCAGACAACAAAGGAGTCTTGAAGCTTTCAAAGGAGGAAGTCGCTCTCTCAGGAGAATTAGCTGTGAAGGGACTGCCATAGGACTGACTTGAGCAAAATCCATCCACAGGAACGGATTGTGCAGGGAAAGTTGAAATGACTGGAGCAGGAGTGACTTGAACAGGAACCGGAGAAACAACAGAACTTGGAAGGGATTGCTGCAAGGTATCCAAACGGATAGACATTCCCTGTAGAAACAGGATCACTTGCTGTTGTGCAGCCTCATAATCATTGAGTCGTGACACCAAACTCTGGAGTGACCCTGACCCCACACTCTGACCACCGTCCGGGTCCATGGGCCTTGGACAAACTGTCAGGTTCGGTTTGGTTTGTGTCCCCGGAGGGGGCGCTAGTGGGTCAGTGGAGGTAGGATGGAAGAAGTGAGGAGGCTGGATTGGATTCCTGCGCATGTGCGCAATGTTATTTATTAAGTGAAAAGAGAAACAATGTGGCAGCAGGAATACTTGCAATAACAAACAATAAATGCAATGGGTATGGTGCAGCGTGGAAGCTGAGAGTCTATGGCAATAACGGTATGGCTGTATAATCGATCAAGGGATCGATATGCTGGTATGGGAACCAGAGATAGTTAAGCCGTGGAGCCAGCAGAGATGGTAACAATGGTAGCAAGCCTGGTAGCAAATGCAGAAGGCAAGTTCACAGTGCTGTTGGAAATTACACTGGCAGCTTGCAGGCTGATGCATAGGTGGAGATGATGAGATGCACCTGGAGATAGAGTCTCTACTGCAGAGGGCTGGAGCACACTGTAGCTGTGAAAGGTGTGGAGCCTGACAACAGATGCAGGGATTGCTGGTGCTTGTGGTTCCACGGTGGTATCGGAACAGGCTGGAAGGCAAACAGGAACACAGGGGAACTGGAGAGCGGATCCAGACCAGGCTGGAAGGCAAACAGGAACACAGGGGAACTGGAGAGCGGATCCAGACCAGGCTGGAAGGCAAACAGGAACAATGAAGACTGGAGACTGGAACACAGGAACTTGCACACTGAATGCGACTCGCAGGAGAGCTGGAGTGGTTGCTGGGAACAAAGGATTGACGACTGGAACCTGGAACTGGAAACTGGAATGTAACTGGAACAGCTGGGACCTGTAGTTCCACAGGTCCAATACACAGGGATATCTCTGCAGACAGAGGACTGTAAACAGGAGACGCCTGTTCAAAGCATGTGACGTGTTGTCCAAGGCGATGAGACTGAGCCAGGAACTGGAGTTTAAACACCTTGGTCTGTGATGATTGGATGATCTCTGTGAGAACAGAACACACCCTGCTGGATTGGGTGTTCAGATCAGCTGTGAGTTAACTGGAGCTGGTGATTAACCGGGAGAATAACTCTGTAGACAGTTAATGCCATGCACTGCTGGTTGCTGGCTGAAACCAGTGGTTACCAAAAGATAGAACTGGTTAGGTGGAGAACAGTGAGCTGTGGGCTGCAGGAGACTGAAGACTGGAACTGCTGGAACCTGTAGTTCCACAGGTCCAATTCACAGGGAATACTCTGAAAACAGAGGACTGAAGCCAGGAGACCCCTGTTCACTGGAAGTGATGCAATGGAGACTGCGGATTCCTGACAGCCTTTTATTTCAATTCCTCTCTTGTTTGCTAAGAATATAGCATCTTGCTTGTTTCATTGTAACATTGTTTATTTCTGCAATGTACTTGTTCTTGTTCTTTTTGAAAATACAAATAAAGAATTTATTAAAACAGAAAACTCTGGAGTAAAAAGTCTTTTCCGCACATCACTGAACAAAACTCACAAAATTTCCAGCAGTATAGACTGCTGCACCTGTATATAATGCCCACATGAACCCTTGGGCTAATATATTGTGTGTAATCTGGCTCTGGTACAGCCATCCTTAGGGCTGTTTCTTTCGCCAGGCGGGAAAAAGCCATATCCTTTCACATGGCATGGCCCCGGCCCGGCTGCCGGGTTGCAGCCGGACATATCCAGGGCCGTGCCGTCCTTGTAGGCAGTGAACTGTGTGTGTGAATGGGAGCTTTCACATACAATGTATTTTTTTTCAAGCCGCTCATGTTACTGCGCATGCACACAACATTAAACATGACTCATAGCTGTTGTGTGTGAAAGACACTGCTGGCTGGCAAAAATACGGACAAAGTTTGTCCGGCTTTTTGACATCCGAGCAAGACCGCCGTGTGTGAAACAGCCCTTACCTCACCACACGTCCCTGTATCACAGGTTCCCGGAAACTGGAAGTTGTTTCATCGTCATTGAAAGATATAGCATACAGTATGTTGGCAAATTGATTTTGAATTTTTAGGTGTTAGTGATGTAATTTTCCCTGTTGCAGTGTTGTTATGGAAACAATCTGGTTGATCTATTGAATGAAATTAATATATTAGTAATAGGCACCTAGACAAAATTCACAATCGTAAAATGAACATCAATATCCATATCCATGAAACAGTAATATATTTAATATTCATGAAATATATATTTTAAGCTATGTAGTCTCATAATGTGGTTTAGATATAGCATGATGTGATGGGTATCTGCTGGAGTCAGGGAATGTGGGTGTTTATAGGAATCAGAACAAGTCCTAGTTTAGTACCAGTGGAAATGAAGCTTTTATAATGAAGTTTTATTTCTGTGTATGCTAGATTTTTTTCTATTTTTCTATATTCCCAGGTAGATTTGATCTGTCAACATTTTTTAATGTTATTGGTAGAGCAGTTATGATTCTAATGAAAATGGTGGGAAAGATGGTGAGTTATTAATCCTTTCCTTATGTTTCATAGATGTTCTGCAATCCTAGCATCTAGGGATCTTGTCTTCTAATATAAGTTAAGCCACAGTCACATTCTATTAGGTATATCACATTTGTGGTGTAACAAGTAATGAAGGTGTCTATTTGAATGTCTCTACACCCCAGAGAGGTGCCATATCTACATTATGTTACCTTTGTTGCATGTAGGGTTTTTTTGGTTGTGGGAGACTATTTTTAACTAATAGTCCTTCAAGTTCATTGCTTTTTGGTACATTAACTATGGTTTAATAGGAATTAAGGGGGACATGTACTAAGCAGTGATAAAAGTGGAGAAGTGAGCCAGTGGAGAAGTTGCCCATGGCAACCAATCAGCTGCTCTGTATATGTTTAAAGTATGCAAATTATAAATGTTATGTCAGTGCTGATTGGCTTCCATGGGCAACTTCTCCACTGACTCACTTCTCCACTTTTATCACTGCTTAGTACATGTCCCCCTATGTCTTTTAGGAAGGGATCCTTGTACAGCAGGTGTCTGTGTTTCTGATTATTTTCATATTTTGTAATGATGGCTCATGCATTTCTTTCATCTTTATGTGCGGCACCTTTATCTTTAGGATTCAGGAGTTTAATCCTGATGTTTTTTTTGTGGTATTGTTATCATACCCTTGGTCTGGAAAGTTTTCCTTAATTTCTTCTATTACTCCCTGCTTCTTAGGCACATAACAGACATCCCACCCGCCAGAATGCTGGCAGCATGGCGAGTGCTACGAGTATCCCCTTGTGGGCTCAGTGGCTTACTGAGTACGCCACAGTATCTGTTCCCACTCTATGGTTGCCATGGACACCCACGAGTTGGAATAGCTCCTGTGAGCTGGTATTCCAGCTGCCGACATTGTTGGCTGTCGGGATTCCAGTGTTGGTATTCTGACCACCGGGATCCCTACAGCTGGCAAATTGATTGTCTCCCATTTGGGCAGCTGCTGCTAATTGCATTTAGCTTTCTTGTTTCCCACTTCAACCAACATGCTACGTATGACTACATAAGACACACACTAATCATTAGTATCAAAGACAAATAAATTGAATAAATAAGTTGAACCGTGACACACACTAATTAAAACTTAATATCATCAGACTGTGACTGAAGCGAGGAGGACAGACAAAGCCGCAGCACAAGAAAACAAAAGCAGGGCGGAACTGGAATACTGGAATACATTCGATGCTACATGAGCTGCTGTACAGTTTCACTGTCAGGAAAAGAAAATGATTTTCAGCACTTGATGAATCCCAACTCTTTTGCATTCTCTTACTCAAATATGGAGACTGTGGCCCTCATTCCGAGTTGTTCGCTCGCAAGCTGCTTTTAGCAGCATTGCACACGCTAAGCCGCCGCCTACTGGGAGTGAATCTTAGCTTAGCAAAATTGCGAACGAAAGATTCGCAATATTGCGAAAAGACTTATCTGTGCAGTTTCTGAGTAGCTCGAGACTTACTCTTCCAGTGCGATCAGTTCAGTGCTTGTCGTTCCTGGTTTGACGTCACAAACACACCCAGCGTTCGCCCAGACAATCCTCCGTTTCTCCAGCCACTCCCGCGTTTTTCCCAGAAACGGTAGCGTTTTTTCACACACTCCCATAAAACGGCCAGTTTCCGCCCAGAAACACCCACTTCCTGTCAATCACACTTCGATCTCCAGAACGAAGAAAAAACCTCGTAATGCCGTGAGTAAAATACCAAACTTCATAGCAAATTTACTTGGCGCAGTCGCAGTGCGAACATTGCGCATGCGCAATTAGCGGAAAATCGCTGCGATGCGATGAAAATTACAGAGCGAACAACAACCTGTGTGCCCTCCTCATCTCCGTTCCCATCATGTTAAAGGCGAATGCGCAGCTTGAAAAAAAGCCAGTGGTGGTTATCAAGAGACAGCGCTGCAGGAGGACATTATCTCACTTCTAAAAATCTGTCTCTGCAGAAAGAGCAGCTTTTTGGAAGTGATATATTAGTAACGGGATAATGATGAATGGCGCTAATTTTTTAAATGAACTTATGGTGAGTTGAAAACTGAATTATCACTTGTGTTATTTTTGTCCTCATGACTAGGCTCCATAGTGCTATAATTGTCCATTACATTTCACAGTTATGAACACAGTAATAAAAACAGGGTATTAACAGGCACACAGGGAGGCAAGAAGGCCCTGTTTACAAGGTTATCTATAGGGAAGTATAAGAGTTGGCTGGTTTAAACCTTGGTTAAAAAATATATTTTTTTTTGTTTTTTTTATAAAATTTTTTTTAAACACTCTTTTTTTTTATTATGCTGTGACTACAGGCACAGCACTGCCATTTCTTTAAAAAAAAAAGCCTGTTAGCAGTACTAAAAACTAGTGTTTTTTTTTTGTTTTTTTTTTCAAATGTTTAATGGCAGTGGCATGACTATTGCTTAAGTGTGTGTGTGTGTGTGTGTGTGTGTGTGTGTGTGTGTGTGTGTGTGTGTGTGTGTGTGTGTGTTTCTCTCAAAAGAGCTTTTGCCTTTTGCATTATGTATTACTATTCAGATTTACCTGTATATAATTATATGCAATATAAGTAGGACTAATGCTTAACATTAACTTGTAATTCTTCTTTTCAATTTCATCTCTATCTGAGTGTACTTTGTATGTTTTAAAATGTTTAGTCTCTCTATATATATCCAGATGTAGTAGGAATAATAAGTAAAAAAGTGTTTTTTTATTGAAAGATGTAAAATAAATCATATCAAAACCTAATAACTTTGGATTGTTCATGTCAGAAAGCATTAAAACAAGGTTATTTAAGTTTTCTAATACACATCAATGTAGTAATATACTGTATATTGGAGGTCATTCCGAGTTGTTTGCTCGCAAGGCGATTTTAGCAGAGTTGCTCACGCTAAGCCGCCGCCTACTGGGAGTGAATCTTAGCATCTTAAAATTGCGAATGATGTATATTCGCAATATTGCGATTACACACCTCGTAGCAGTTTCTGAGTAGCTTCAGACTTACTCGGCATCTGCGATCAATTCAGTGCTTGTCGTTCCTGGTTTGACGTCACAAACACTCCCAGCGTTCGCCCAGACACTCCTCCGTTTCTCCGGCCACTCCTGCGTTTTTTCCGGAAACGGTAGCGTTTTTTCCCACACGCCCATAAAACGGCCTGTTTCCGCCCAGTAACACCCATTTCCTGTCAATCACATTACGATCGCCAGAACGATGAAAAAGCCGTGAGTAAAATTCCTAAGTGCATAGCAAATTTACTTGGCGCAGTCGCAGTGCGAACATTGCGCATGCGCATTAAGCGGAAAATCGCTGCGATGCGAAGATTTTTACCGAGCGAACAACTCGGAATGAGGGCCATTAAGCAGGATTAATTTAAAAAAAAATTAAAACATTAATGCATAAAAAAAGATTTAAACCATAACACCCGGTTTAAACAAAAAAAAGTATTTTTTTTCCAATGTTTTCTTTTCCAACCCTGGGAAATATACATCTGATGCATGATGTTCAGTGCTACAGTACGTACAGTATAGGATGGTATCGTGATCCCGGCGCTTGGGACGCTGCAAGCCAGAATACCGACAGCAGCATCCCGACGCTTGGATCCCAACACCTAGTTGGTAAGTGTACTATCCCTTATTCCTAACCTCCCTAACCCACCTTACCCACAGCCTGACCCTAAACCCCACCCTAGCCCTGCAGTCTACTACCGTGGCTTAGCAGTGTGGTGTCCCGGCAGTTATTTACATTTAGATCCATGTCGGGATCCCGGCATCAGTATTTTAAGCAGTGTCAGGATTCCAACATTGGTATTCCGACTGATGGGATCCCGAACGCTGTGTTCCTGACCGGATGCCCTGTATAGAAAATGCTTAGTGGTCCATATGATCCAGTTATACAGCAATGTTTTTAAAAATAGAGTATATTTTGTTTTGCTCCTCATCCCTATCCCCAATATTAATCTCATATTGTTAAAGCAAATGTAAATATTTGATCATTTAATACCTTCTCATAATTAATAACTAAATATACACCTTTTAATAATTTACTCACAATTTACTCGCAGAGGTTACACATGGAATGATAAGTTATATTGTATTTTCACTACAATTTCCTGAAATTCACATATAGCATTAAACATTATTTGCACATTGTTAATGACCATACATTATTTCCATATATTTAAACTATATAAGAGTGAAAGCAATGTAAGAAATAGTATTAGAAGGAACAAAGTAAGGAGTTAAGATATACCTTATGCACTATATCGCTAATTCAAGATAATTGGTAAATAGGGAAACACATTTACAGTACCTGAAGATACATTTAAGGGGAAAAATAAAAAATAAAATATATTTATTTATATGGTTTGGGTATGATTTGCCAACACTTGGGATCCCAATGTTCATAAATTCAACAGGGGAAGGTAAGTATACTTTCCTACCCCCTCTTCCCACAGCCTAAACCTAACCCTCCCCTCCCCCTGCAGCCTAACCCTAACCCTGTTTTTGTTTTGCCTGAGTTGTATAAGGGGCTCTACCCCTTCTACAACTCAGTAATGTGTATAAGGGTAATGTGTATAAGGGGTACTACTGTGTGGTGTGGTGTAATGTGAATTGGTACTATTATGTGGACACCCCCCTTCCCCATAAAGCCATGCCCTTATTTTGATGCCCCTTTGGCATGCACTAACCCTATTGATCATATTAACCCTATATGATCTCCAAGGCTTGATAAATCTGGGCCTAGATGTCTATGAGTAAATGTATGAAGTGGTGATCTGGGGAAGAAGCAGTATCAGTGCATGTTATGTGCGCTTTACTGCTTCTCCCCATGTATGATGGCTATGCGCTCCTGTCCATATCAGCGCTGCTATCTAAAAGATAGCAGGCCGATATGCAAGGGCAATGTATGAACGGCCAGCATCGCTGACTGTTCCAACACCTGCAGCTGTCGATTTTAACAGCTGCAGGTGGCAATATTGGCCCCGGACTTTGCTGGGGATCTCGCGTGAGTGGCGAGATCCCGCGCATGTGCAGAGGAGCCGGCTAGGAAGGAGACACAGCATGTCTGCTCTGAGCTGACTCACTATGAGCTCAAGGGGACATTGCCGGAGGGGGACCTTTCGCTCCCCCGCTTCAGCAGACAAGCATCCTTGTAGTCTGTGATGCAGAGAGTGTCTGCCCTGTATATTTATTTGTCTTTTTCGAAGTGACCTTCTGTGGGTGTGATCCAGCACAGGATGTAGTCAGAACTTATTGTGTTCAGGCAAGGCCTTGTGTGAAGTGAGACAGTTATGCCTGTTGAAATGCTGATTAACCAAACCAGCTACTTACTACTGACAAAAAGGGCAGAGAATCACTCTATGTGCAGCATAGCAAAATATATCTAAAATGTTGGATTCAGGAATAACTTCTACAGTTTTCTGCATTTTATGTCTGGAATCAGGGTTTTTTTTTGTTTAAGAAAAGAACACATATAAAACTTGTTTGAACTGTGTAGAGATGAGATAATTAGAGGATTAGTTGGGTGGTTCAGGAATTTGATAAGCTTGTCCATGGAGGTGAGTTTTCAGGGAACACTTGAAGTTTCAGAGGTATGGCATTCCACAGAATAAAATACTGTAACCAGCAATGGGAGCAGTGAATAAGTGTGGATGAAAGATATAATGCAAAGGGGTATTATTTATAAACTGTATAATGTCATCATTCTACAGTATGCTTGACCATGGAAGTTGACAAAAGATGAAGTGGGACCTTGTGGTTACTGGGAAAATTTTTAAGAAGGAAAAGATGACCTCTAGTTCAATCTCTACTATGATTAAAGTCTGTGATAGACAGTACAGCCATGGGCAATTTTGAGAATTCCACAAATATTAATTTTCACTAAGTCTACTGCCTCAGTTTTTATGATGGCAATTTGCACATACTCCAGAATGTCATGAAGAGTGATCAGATGAATTGCAATTAATTGCAAAGTCCCTCTTTGCCATGACAATGAACTCAATCCCACAAATAACATTTCCACTACATTTCAGCCCTGCCACAAAAGGACCAGGGGACATCATGTCAGTGATTCTCTCGTTAACACAGGTGAGAGTGTGGATAAGGACAATGCTGAAGATCACTCTGTCATGCTGATTGAGTTAGAATAACAGTCTGGAAGCTTTAAAAAGCAGAGTGGTGCTTGAAATCATTATTCTTCCTCTGTTAACCATGGTTATCTGCAAGGAAACATGTGCAGTCATCATTACTTTGTACAAAAAAGGACTTCGCAGGCAGGGATATTGATTCCAGTAAGATTTTACCTAAATAAACCATCTATTGGACCATCAAGAATTTCAAGGAGAGAGGTTCAATAATAGTGAAGAAGACTTCAGGCACCCAATAATGTCCAGCAAGCGCTAGGTCTGTCTCCTAAAGTTTATGCAGCTGCAGGATCGGGGCACCACCAGTGCAGAGCTTGCTCAGGAATGGCAACAGGCAGATGTGAGTGCATGTGGATGCACAGTAATGCAAAGACTTTTGGAGGATGGTCTGGTGTCAAGAAGACACTTAAGTCCAGGAAAAACATCAGGGACAGACTGATATTCTGCAAAACGTACAGAAATTGGACTGCTATGGACTGAGGTAAAGTCATTTTCTCTGATGAATCACCTTTCAGATTGTTTGGGGCATCTTAAAAAAATGTTTTTCTGGAGAAGGAAAGGTGAGCACTACCATCAGTCCTGTGTCATGCCAACAGTAAAGCATCCTGAGACTATTCATGTGTGGCGTTGCTTCTCAGCCAAGGAAGTGGCCTCACTCACCATTTTGCCTAAGAACATAGCCATGAATAAAGAATGGTACCAAAACATCCTCCGAGAGCAACTTCTCCCAACCATCCAACAATTTGGAGATGAACAATACCTTTTCCAGAATGATGGGGCATCTTGCCATAAGGCAAAAATGATAACTAAGTGGCCCAGGAAACAAAACATCACAAATTTGGGTCAGTGGCCAGGGACCTCCCCAGACTTAATCCCATTGAGAACTTGTGGTCAATCCTCAAGAAGCAGGTGGACAAACAAAAAAACACAAATTCTAGCAAACTTCAAGCATTGATTAGGCAGGAATGGGTGGCCATCAGTCAGTATGTGGCCCAGATGTTGACTGCCAGCATATCAGGGTGAATAGTTCCACAGCAACACAACAAAGGTCCGGTGGGTACTCAAATCCACAATGGTAATCTCAGATAAAATGCGTTACTCCACCTATAAACCTTCTCGGTGGCTTCCTCAGTCAGTCAATACCTGTCAATCAAGATTAACTGACTGAGGAAGTCACCGAGAATGTAGTGTTGCTGTGGACCTACATTCGGATCTCCAGATATGGCTCTCTAATGAAATTAGCAACCAGAGCCGGGAGCAAGTAGACCAGTAATTACCAAAGAGGAAGAAGGTGATTACTCACTTTTAATGTAATAACATGACCATGTTTTTAAAATATTGATCAAGAACAAAGCACGTTACAAATTATCTATGTACAGTTTTAACTAGAGATGAGCGGGTTCGGTTTCTCGGAAACCGAACCCCCCCGAACTTCACCCTTTTTACACGGGTCCGAGGCAGGTTCGAACCTTCCCGCCTTGCTCGGCTAACCCGAGCGCGCCCAAACGTCATCATCCCGCTGTCGGATTCTCGCGAGATTCGGATTCTATATAAGCAGCAGCGCTTCGCCGCCATTTTCACTCGTGCATTGTAGATGATAGGGAGAGGACGTGGCTGGCGTCCTCTCCGTTTATTGTTGAACTTGATTGCTTTATTGCTTAATTGTGGGGAGGACTGGGGAGCAGCTGTTAGGAGGAGTACAGTGCAGAGTTTTGCTGATAAGTGACCACCAGTTTTTATCCGTTCTCTGCCTGAAAAAAACGCTCCATACCATATCTGTGCTCAGTGTGCTGCATAATATATCTGTGCTCACACTGCTTAATTGTGGGGACTGGGGAGCAGCTGTATTATATAGCAGGAGTACAGTGCAGAGTTTTGCTGACAGTGACCACCAGTATACGTTGTCTGCCTGGAAAACACTCCATATCTGTGCTCAGTGTGCTGCTTTATTGTGGGGACTGGGGACCACCAGTATAATTGATATTATATAGGAGGAGTACAGTGCAGAGTTTTGCTGACACAGTGACCACCAGTATACTATATATAGCAGTACGATACGGAAGGCCACTGCTGTGCCTACCTCTGTGTCATCATTAAGTATACTATCCATCTACATTCTATACCTGTGGTGCATTTTAGTTTTGCAGTTTGCTGACACAGTGACCACCAGTATACTATATATAGCAGTACGGTAGGCCACTGCTGTACCTACCTCTGTGTCATCATTCATTAAGTATACTATCCATCTACATTCTATACCTGTGGTGCATTTTAGTTATGCAGTTTGCTGACACAGTGACCACCAGTATACTATATATAGCAGTACGGTAGGCCACTGCTATACCTACCTCTGTGTCGTCATCTATTAAGTATACTATCCATCTACATTCTATACCTGTGGTGCATTTTAGTTTTGCAGTTTGCTGACACAGTGACCACCAGTATACTATATGTAGCAGTACGGTAGGCCACTGCTGTACCTACCTCTGTGTCGTCATCCATTAAGTATACTATCCATATACATTCTATACCTGTGGTGCATTTTAGTTTTGCAGTTTGCTGACACAGTGACCACCAGTATACTATATATAGCAGTACGGTAGGCCACTGCTGTACCTACCTCTGTGTCGTCATCCATTAAGTATACTATCCATCTACATTCTATATCTGTGGTGCATTTTAGTTTTGCAGTTTGCTGACACAGTGACCACCAGTATACTATATATAGCAGTACGGCAGGCCACTGCTGTACATACCTCTGTGTCGTCATCCATTAAGTATACTATCCATCTACATTCTATACCTGTGGTGCATTTTAGTTTTGCAGTTTGCTGACACAGTGACCACCAGTGTACTATATATAGCAGTACGGTAGGCCACTGCTGTACCTACCTCTGTGTCGTCATCCATTAATTATACTATCCATCTACATTCTATACCTGTGGTGCATTTTAGTTTTGCAGTTTGCTGACACAGTGACCACCAGTATACTATATATAGCAGTACGGTAGGCCACTGCTTTACTTACCTCTGTGTCGTCATCCATTAAGTATACTATCCATCTACATTCTATACCTGTGGTGCATTTTAGTTTTGCAGTTTGCTGACACAGTGACCACCAGTATACTATATGTAGCAGTACGGTAGGCCACTGCTGTACCTACCTCTGTGTCGTCATCCATTAAGTATACTATCCATCTACATTCTATACCTGTGGTGCATTTTAGTTTTGCAGTTTGCTGACACAGTGACCACCACTATACTATATATAGCAGTACGGTAGGCCACTGCTGTACCTACCTCTGTGTCGTCATCCATTAAGTATACTATCCATCTACATTCTATACCTGTGGTGCATTTTAGTTTTGCAGTTTGCTGACACAGTGACTACCAGTATACTATATATAGCAGTACGGCAGGCCACTGCTGTACCTACCTCTGTGTCGTCATCCATTAAGTATACTATCCATCTACATTCTTCTACCTGTGGTGCATTTTAGTTTTGCAGTTTGCTGACACAGTGACCACCAGTATACTATATATAGCAGTACGGTAGGCCACTGCTGTACCTACCTCTGTGTCGTCATCCATTAAGAACACTATCCATCTACATTCTATACCTGTGGTGCATTTTAGTTTTGCAGTTTGCTGACACAGTGACCACCAGTATACTATATATAGCAGTACGGTAGGCCACTGCTGTACCTACCTCTGTGTCGTCATCCATTAAGTATACTATCCATCTACATTCTATACCTGTGGTGCATTTTAGTTTTGCAGTTTGCTGACACAGTGACCACCAGTAAACTATATATAGCAGTACGGTAGGCCACTGCTGTACCTACCTCTGTGTCGTCATTCATTAAGTATACTATCCATATACATTCTATACCTGTGGTGCATTTTAGTTTTGCAGTTTGCTGACACAGTGATCTCCAGTATACTATATATAGCAGTATGGTAGGCCACTGCTGTACCTACCTCTGTGTCGTCATCCATTAAGTATACTATCCATCTACATTCTATACCTGTGGTGCATTTTAGTTTTGCAGTTTGCTGACACAGTGACCACCAGTATACTATATATAGCAGTACGGTAGGCCACTGCTGTACCTACCTCTGTGTCGTCATCCATTAAGTATACTATCCATCTACATTCTATACCTGTGGTGCATTTTAGTTTTACAGTTTGCTGACACAGTGACCACCAGTATACTATATATAGCAGTACGGTAGGCCACTGCTGTACCTACCTCTGTGTCGTCATCCATTAAGTATACTATCCATCTACATTCTATACATGTGGTGCATTTTAGTTTTGCAGTTTGCTGACACAGTGACCACCAGTAAACTATATAGAGCAGTACGGTAGGCCACTGCTGTACCTACCTCTGTGTCGTCATCCATTAAGTATACTA